>NW_017731705.1:1081835-1089772 GCF_001890085.2 Hipposideros armiger
GTCCTCCACAACTAGACTGAAGAACAAAACGACAGCAACTTGTCTGTTTCCCTTCCTCAATTTCCCAGCGCTGTTCCCATCCCCCAATTCCCCAATAAAAAAAGTCTTTAAAAAAAGAAGAACAGAAAAATGGGGACGTGAAAGAGAAGTGTTAGTGATTAATAATCGCAATTGCGTTTAGTGAGGGGAGGAGGTTCAGAGGGGCTGGCTATGGGAAAATAAATCTGAAGAGTTCCGTTTTTAATATGCTCCCTCTGAAGCAATGATTCTACATTCAAATGAAAATACACGGCAGGCAACCACAGGTCAGGGCTGGATGTAAATGGGAAAGGCAGCATGGAAATTCCAGATATGGGATCTGTTCATGGAGAAGCGATAGTGGTTCCTAGGAGAAGGAATGCTTGCTCAGCTCACTGTCAGAAACATGGCTATCAGAAAGATATCTCAGAAAGACACATGTGGTCCTGACTGAAGATTAAGCCTCGAGGTACAAGGCACTCAAGAGTCAGGGGAAAAAACTGATTTTAAAGACATAACCAACTACTAAAATAATACATTTAACGTCCCATCTATTACACAAAGTCACTGCATGAAAGAATGCAGTTCTGATGATAGAAACAGCACTGACCTTGATCAGCTGACCTGAGCTGAATGTTTACTTTGTCTTAGAGAAGCATGGGGACTGACTGAGTCACAAGTCTTTTTTGCTCACGAAGTCCTCATTGGTAAAGTGGGCTGATACATGTTTAAAGTGGTGATGAAGTGCTGGGCTGTTCATTTCTCTTTTCTCTGACTGATAAAATTATAGTCATTGTTCAAGAAAACTTTCAGATATCAGCACCTCTGTGAAACATGAACCCAAGCAAAAATTACAACTTTTGATTCTGGTATATTTACAACTTAGTGCTTTTGGAAAGAAGATTTAATTTATTCTTGTGTATTTCAAATTGCTCTTCCGGTGATGTATTCACTCTAATAACAAAGTTTAATTCTTCAATAGATGGTAGAAACAAGAATTTCAGACATATATATGATTATATAACTATAATAGCTATTATAATAGGTTGGCATATAGAAAAATGTTTTTATAATTTAGAGGCAATACTTTGGTGTGCTTCTACTGAGAGGTCGAAAAGCATTAATATGCATGTCATATTTTACTCATGTGCTCTACTGTACTTGAACAACTGATGATAAACTTTTCACATCCTGTGATAAATTGCACCATCTGGCCGCCCCATCACTGCACTGACCACCTTACTCTTACACCACACTCTGCACCCGGGGGGTGGGGGTGGGGGAAGACACTCATTGCACCATCTATAGTGTTGAGAGGCTTGACTGCTCGTAGACAATGAATAAGTGCTTGCTAAATATTGGGTTATTGGAAAAGTCATTACGTACTTTTTCTATGTTTTTCATTGCAAAAATGCATCATGACTTTTCCGACAGCCCAATAAAAGGATGTTTGAATGAGTGAGTACTTTGAATAACATCAGACAGTATATGAGTTCGTTAGTAAATTGTGTTAAAATGTACATTTGAATTAAAAAAGAGCTGAATTACTTAAAAATAATGTATAACTTCACCCAGTTTGATCCATTTAAGTTAGTGACATTTGTTATAATGTCTGATCCATTTAAGTTAGTGACATTTGTTATAATGTCTGATCCATTTAAGTTAGTGACATTTGTTATAATTTTAAATTAATAAACATAATCACTTATATTAAGAATATTAGCATAATTAATGGCACCATTTACAGATTAAAAAATGAAACATAAGTCATTCCTACACTAATAAACGTTAATAAATTACTTTCAAGTTAGAAACTAGCCTTGTAGAATATGCAATTTAGTATTCACTTCTGTTTTGAAGCTGTTTAAGGTTTATTTCTATAATTTATTTGTTTAACACAGATAAGTTACTATAAATCAGATGCTATTTCTAGCACTTTGAAATTATTAACTCACTTAACCCTTATAAGAACCTCACCCCCATTGTACACATGCATAAAACGAGGCATAGAGAGGTCTTGTATTTCATCCAGGGTCAAACGACCAATAAGAGTAAGCTGCAGACACATAATAGCAATGAACACGCCCCAAACTTAGTGAGTTTTCTTCTAACTCTTGGCCCTACTACTCTTTATTCTACCTCTAATAAGGTGCCACTTGAAACTCAGTCTTTGAAGAGAGGAGCTTGGAAGTCATCCTCAAAGCCTCTTTGTCATATCCCATATCCAACTGGTTCCTGACTTTCATGGTTTCCTGTTATCTACACAACAAAAGCAAACTCCTCAGCTAGGTTCCTTGCCCACGCCCACCACCTCATGCAGAGCCCAGGCTCTGGAATCACACAGACAAGGCCTTGAATTCCAGCTTTGATGCTTCATTGCCGTGTGTCCTTGAAAAACTGATATTCCCTCCAATTCCTCAGTTTCCTTATCTATAAACAGTGCCACAGTAGAAGGGTTATGGTAAGGATTCAGTGAAAGCTCTCAGAAGAGTGACTAGCATTTAGTGACGAGCTCACAAAGAATTAGCTATTTCTGTTATTTTATTGTTACATTATTACAGCTCCTTGTGCATAGCCCTCTCATATGCAAACAATTCTGAACTCCCTGTGGTTCATGAAATGCATGTCTTCTTTAATGTACAAAAGTCACTATAAGGAAATACCTTTATACATGGTGATTTCTTTCCCTATAAACTCTTGCTCTCCCTGCAAAACCTTATCCCAGAGAACATTGGACGTTTGTCCTCTGCTTTCCCAGAATAAGTACCTCTATTATAGTGTCTATCACAATGTATTGCCGTTACTTCGTTATTTTCTGTCTGACTATGAAGCCATTTCATTTCTCTATCCCTACAAAAATGCCTGGTTCTCCAATATTGTTTGATGGGGTAAAAGGTTAAATGGGCAAATGAACAGTAAAAGATCTCTTTATTCTTTATAAAGCACTTTCACAAGTAAGTGCTAATGTTTGGGTTGCCCATCTCCACCATTAGTAACATAGGTGTGTTCCTGAAAAAAAAAAAAAAGGATTTCAGGAGCACACCTATATTATTTATGGCTCCCAAATATATTTTTTTACCAGTATGCACAAAAGATTTGGTTGAGTGGGTAATAGAGATGAAACCATAATGTGACTTTCTGTTCTGTGAAGCCCCTTTGTTCTATTTTTTCCCACCTGTAAAGGGTATAAACCAATGGTATAGTTGAGGTTTGAGGTGACACCTTAATCTTCCTCATTTCCCTAATTCTAGGTTTTGGGTCTATGTTACTAAGGGAGCTTTAACTTGCCAGCCTTCTGGTGTCACCTGGCCTACATGCCTAATAGCTTTTCTAAGCCCTTAAGTAAATAGTTTAAGGAATTGATTCTTACTTATGCTATTGAATTAACTTTTGAGGCTAAATATAGAGCATCTCACTTTAACATGCCCAATTCATTTCTCAAGATTTATGAGTTGAGATGTTTTATTAATGAAAAATGATCATTATATATATTTCCCTTAGATAACAAAGGAAAATGAGAACAATAACTCCCCACTTCTTCTAAAAGCAATAGTATTTACAATTTCAGAAAAATTATAAAATAATTAAAAAGTTACCCAATGAAAACACAAGACCATTGAGGAATTAAAATGAGTCATCTAACAGGCATTAATACCTTCTATGGAGCAGAAAAAATTATATTTAAAATCTGTTAGCTCATGCTGAATAAAATATAATTTTGCTTTCGTTTTTTTAAACTAAAGAAAAACATAAATAACAAAGATAAAAAATAGAAAAAAAGTTCTCTAAATCTGAATAAACAATACTAAAATGAATCTTTTAGTGGCAATATTATAATAATCTCAATTTTTCAATTACCTTGATAAAAATAGCATGAAAGAAACAAATTAATGTCCAATGTTCTCTGTTTTCTATAGCCTCAAAGAATAAACAGGGTTTATTTTTCCAAATACATTATTAGAATATTTACAGAACATTTAAACAGGTCATAACAAATTGGACTAGCTTGTTGTTGCTCATGTTACATTTGGACCAACCTGGATAAGAGGAAATATATATTTGAAGATAGAGACTTTGAATGATATTGAAAAGAAGCCTGTTCTTCTGGTAAATATTCATAAATGCTATATTTTATGGTATTCACTTTTTCACAAGACAGCCAAAATAAAAACAACAGAAATCATGACAGCCAAACAAAAATAACATTTTCTATGGTATTATTAAAAATCTGAATTGCTGTCTCAAAGCTATATTGTACAATATTTTGAACTTACTGTTGGAAATAAAAATCCTTTTGTTTTGAAAAGACTGTGTTGTATTGATATCTTTGGATTATTTCACAGATGCTTAATTAACCACCAGAGACAATAAAAACAATTTTATGAATCTAATGGACATTCCCCACAAATTAGGCAAAAGCAAATACTAAATCTTAGAGCCATGCACTTCAGACAAAATGTATTTCTTAGTCTAGATCAAGAGCTATATATGCATGTAAAGTGACAAGGAAATCAGTCTTAATTTGTTGTGGGTCAACTTCTGCCTTTGGATGCTTTATGCATAACTTTTGCTGAAATCAATAAGATTTACCCTTGAGGCTCCAAGAACAAAATTGGGTCTCCCCTCCCCGCTCCTCTTCCACAGTAAACAATAACAAAGAACAAATGACTATAGCCCTAACCATTTAGGCTTAATGTTCAGTATAGAAAATTAATTTTTTTACATATATTAGTAGGGAATAAAAATTATACCTGAAAATACACACATACATATAAATAGTAACATAGATTGGTATGGGTAAGAATAGAGTCAGATTAAAATAAAAACACACACAAAAAAAAACAGGACTTCAAACTCATCAATTCAAGAGAAAATAATTGGCAACTACAATTGTGGAATTAAAAAAAAAACACCAGATTTAACTATTCCTTAACATGAGTTTGATATACAGCATAAGCACTTAAAAATAGAATGGTATTAATGAGACATTCAAACACATATTTAAAATTACAATTTATCAGAAATGGAGTTGCCTAGTGTTAAAAAATAGATAATACATTTTTTTTTAATAATAATTTTCTACTCTACAAACTGGCAGCCTATCAAGATTTTAATACTAAACAGACTTTGTAAAACCACAGGTTTCTTCTGGTTCCATGTGTGTTGTTTCCCTCCTCCCATATTAGCAGCAAGTTGTCCTCACCCACCATTTTCCCAAGTCCCCATTCCCAGTGTGTGGAGCTGCAAAACAATATTCATAAATATATTTCTGCATGTGAGGATTTTGTATAATATGTATGCTAAAAGAACTACTCACATGCTAATGAATAATTTGGCAACTCTTCTAACTATTCATTCCTTGGTCTTTGAAATGGCCTCCCTTAGGGACAAATCAAAATAATCAATTTTGGCATGGTGCAAGGAAACTTAATAGTACTTAAATATTGAAACACCTCATCATTTGTTTTCATACTAATTACTAGTTCAAGTACTAGCCTTGGCTTGGACATTTTCTTAAAATACAATTGTGATAATATTATCCACTGTTAAAAGTTTTCAATAATTTTCTTTCGCTGGAAAATAATTAATTTTTATATGCTATATATGGCCCTTCATATTTTGGTCTCTTCAAGAGATCTCTTGCAGGTCTTTGCCTTATATTCCACTCCAGTCACGCCTGATTCATTCTAGTGCCTTTGTGCATGCTATGTCTGGAATCCACTGCTTTCCCCTGCCCTCCATAATATGGATTCCCCCTCATCGTTTCATAATAAACTCATTTCACCTGCTGACCATACAGCTTCTCTGCAACATTACAGTCGTTTTGACTACTCTACTCACGAATTATCTAAATGAAATACTGTAAAGTATTCATGTTTAAAGAGGAAGAATCGAAAATGGATACCTGAGAAGCAAGGAAGGAGGAAATGGATATAGTTATACTAAACGAGAATGAGGTGGGTGAGGTGTTCCGATACTGGTTAAAAGCTTAGTCTTCAGGCCTGAACTGAATTATAATTACAAAGGCAATTAAACAAAACCTTTACCTGGCAGGCCCCACCCTGCAAAGCTGCCCTCCCAACAAGAAGGCTTAGTGTTCCATCAACTCACTGCAGTCTCTGAAGGGAGATGCTGTGAAGGACCCGGCCCCTCTTGTCAGCCTTGGGCTTACATACCCTTGCATTCCTAACCCTGGCTCCTTCATTCAGAGGCCTCTTTATATGAGGTCTTTGGTAGAGACCTTCCCAGAATGCCTCTGGGGAAGCTTATTTATTGGGGAAAGAGGGGACAGAAGGGAAAGGAAGAGGGCAAGCCTTGAAGACTCTTTTCTCCACTCTGACTCACTACACAGTAATTTTCCACTCCTATCCCTCCCTTTCCCTCTCGTTTGCTCAGGGCTCTCTAAATAGTGAGTCTATGCTGACCGACCTTATCCTTTATCCATGCCATGGAATGGGGGAAAAAACGGAAGGAGGGGAGGGGTGGAAGTGCACTTTTCTGGATTCAGCCTCTTGCCTATGCTACTGTGATGAGCGATGCAAGGCTTGATGTTTAACTTTAATTCTTGGCGTGACTACAACGACACCTGGCATTTCAGCTCCCTCCCTCTCAGCTGAGTTCCTGATAGTGGGATGGGAAGGTATAATTATGCTGGTACATGGAAGGCATTTAAACAACGGAGGGGTGCAAATAGAACTGTCTATGAAATACCACCCTGACTCTAAGTCGTAAATCACTGTTGCCAGTAGTAGATTTGTACAATTTATGAAATAACAGCATCTTCGGCATATGCATAGAAACTGAAGAGCAAAGTTGAGGAATGACAAAAAAAAAAAAATTAAACTGGTCATTGTTACCCTCTCCAGTAAGAGAGGTACCATATGTTTACTTAGGCTTTTCCTTAAAGAGTGAATCCATTCAGAGTTCTCATGGTAGCTTCATTCGCATAAAAAGGAAGGTGGTGGGATAGGGGAGAACACAATAGTTACATTTTCTTGGATAACATTGAATCTGATATTTTACACTTTGAGAGTCCAAAAAGACAAGGAACCAGGTTCCTGGGCAGAAGTGGGAAGGTGGTATAGTGATCTGAACTCTGAGTAGGCGCTCAGGCCTGCACTGTCACAGCGTTGTGAGGCTGGGTTGCACTTGGAAATGGCTGCTCATGTAAATTGGGGAATGAATGGGCACTTGCTCTAAGGAGTCTGCCAATACCTACAGCAGCAGTAGGAAGAAAGCACCATGAAATGCCAGCCTAAACACTCTAGGCCAGCTGTTATTTTTCGGCTGTCACTCACATTTTAGGTTTCTTCAGGATACAGGTTTTACTAGATAGCCTACATGTCAAATAGAATAGGGCTTGGATAGCCCTGAAGTTAAACTGAGTTATGTTTTTGCACTACAAAAAAAGCAGTAGGGTGTGATATAGAGTTACATATTTAAACTTCTGAAAACCATTTATGAGTTATTTTTTTCCATAAACTTAGCAAGGATATTTATCTTAGCAATGCATGAATTAACATGAGCACACAACTTATAAATTCTTTAATTCCACCTGGAATTAAAGTATATATTTGTGAAACTGATATAACAGTTTCAAAATAATTTCTTACTGAAAGGTCACATGACTAAATAATTAATCTTCTTCTCTTTCTCCTTCTTCTTCCCCTCCTCCACCTCCTCATTATTAATATTATTAAAATTTCTGTTACAAGTCCATTGTAGTCATTTCAAATCAGAAATTTAGAGCGCTGTCAATATTGGTTTGAGTACTTGAAACAAATCTAATTTTAGATTTTAAAGTATAAAAGGAAGTCAAAATGCTAATATTGATAACAAGCAAATATAAAATTTTGGGAGGACAAGAGCTGTCAGGTATTATTTAAATTAAAGCTTTGATAAACAACTTCAAAATAAAT
>NW_017731705.1:1091343-1092768 GCF_001890085.2 Hipposideros armiger
CCCCCCAACCCCCCTTATCCTCTGGTAACCACTAAACTGTTGTCTGTGTCTATGAGTTTTTGTTTCTTTATTTAACTTGTTTGTTTGTTGCTTTACATTTTATATCCCATATATGAGTGAAGTAATATGGTTCTCAACTTTTTCTGTCTGACTTATTTCACTGAGTATGATAATCAAGATCCATCCATGTTGCTGCAAATGGCATTATTTCTTCTTTTCTTAGGAATGAGTTATATCCCATTATATATATGTACCACAACTTTATCCAATCATCTATCGAAGGACACTTTAGTTGTTTCCATGTCTTGGTCACTGTGAATAATGCTTCAATGAACATAGTGATACATATACCTTTACGGATAAATGTTTTCAGATTTTGGGGTAGATGCCCAGGAGAGGGATTGCTGGGTCATATGGTAATTCTATTCTTAATTTTTTGAGGAATCTCCATACTGTTTTCCACAGCGGCTGCACCAATCTGCATTCCCACCAACAGTGTTTGAAGGTTTCTTTTTCTCCACAGCCTCTCTAGCACTTGTTATTACTTGTCTTGTTGATAATAGTCATTCTAACATGTGTGAAGTGGTGTCTGACTGTGGTTTTGATTTGCGTTTCCCTAATATCTAGTGAAGTTGAGCATTTTTTCATAGGTCTGTTGGCCATCTGTATGTCTCCTTAGGAGAAAGCACTGTTGAGGTCCTCAGCCCATTTTTAAATTGGATTGTTTGTTTTTTTTGTTGTTGAGTTGTACGAGTTTTTTATAAACTTTGGATATTAGCTCCTCATTGGAGGTATCGTTTCCAAATATCTTCTCCTATTCTGTTGGTTGCCTCTTTGTTTTGTTGATGGTTTCTTTTCCTGTGCAGAAGCTTTTTAGTTTGATATAATCCCATTCATTTATTTTTGCTTTTAATTCCTTTGTCTTTGAGGTCAAATTCATAAAATCCTCTCTGAACCCAAGGTCCATATGTTTAGTACCTATGCTCTCTTCTACTCAATTTATTGTTTGATGTCTTATTTTCATGTCATTGATCCATTTTGAGTTAATTTTGATTTGTGGTGATGCATAGCAGTGTAGTTTCATTATTTTCCACATGGCTGTCCAATTTTTCCAGCACCATTTATTGAAGAGGCTCTCTTTCCTCCATTGTATGTTTTTGGCTCCTTTGTCAAAAATTATCTGCCCATATGTGGGTTTATTTCTGGGTTCTCAATTCTATTCTACTGGTCTGTGTGTCTGTTTTTCTGCCAATACCAAGCTGTTTTGATTATTGTTGCTTTGTAGTGTAAATTGAAGTCAGGGACTGTTATACCTCCAGGCTTATTCTTTTTTCTTAGGATTGCTTTGGTTATTCATTGTCCTTTGTGATTCCATACAAATTTGATGATTTTTTTTTCTAGTTCTTGAAAAAATGCCATTGGGAT
>NW_017731705.1:1094129-1095651 GCF_001890085.2 Hipposideros armiger
AAAAAAAAAACAAGGAAAAATTGGTAGATGCCAAAAAAGTAAAATAAAGTATGGGTCGTCGGGAAGGTCATGACATGTGTTTCTATGTTTTACCATGCAAAAATGCGTCATGACTTTCCTGACGACCCAATATATAACAGATAATACATAAGCTTTCATAAAATGAGTACGTACTTGAATGTAAAAATTGAAAGGAAAAATTATTCCAGAAAAAATTTATATGAAGAGGTCACTTTGTGGGTCTTTGCCCTGAAATGACAGATATCCTCATAGCTAATTATTTCACATTACTGCTAATATAGAGCCTTCCCTAAATGACCATACATCAAATAACATCACCACTTACACCTGATCCACCATTTCCGTACCCTATCTTACATTTTTTTTTCTAAAGCACAGATCACTACATGACATTAGACAGATAGACAGGTAGATACTTGTTTATTGTCTCTCCCTGCAATTAGAATGCAAGCTCCAAGAAGCCAGCCCTCCTCCAGCATTTTTTAGAAGACTATATTTCCAGCCATTATGTTGGTATATAGAAGGTATTTAATAAATATTTGTTGACCAAATAAATTAAATTTAATAATTTAAAAAAATAAGGAATTATATAGCAGGTCAGAAAAGAACAGATCACATTTAAGAAGAAAATTCTTATCTATTTGGCTTCTCAAAAGTAACACACATGCTTAAATATACAGGAGCAAGGAAATATTTATTCGAAGTGTATCCTAACAATTGCCTTCTAAGTACCAAAATAAGAGATAGGAATTAACAAGAATGCTTGGGAAATGCATGGTTCATTCTTGAAAAATATATTTTTAAAGATATATAGAAGTTCAAGAAATTAAAATAAGCATTTCAAAAATGAAATGATGGCAAAGAATGGGCATGATTTATTTCAATATAGATACAAGGTTAAGCAACAGTGTGAATTATGGATACAGAATGAAATGGGAATTCTATAAATTTGACACTATGAAAACATTAATAAAATTAATGATAATCAAGATATAGGGGAGGAGGGTTGTGTGCAAGGTTCTGAATTCTATCATCCATTATTGGGAATTGATAGTATTTAAATTTGAAATAAGGTTAAATTGATTCAATTTTTGTGATTATTGTATCCAATGAGTTTTTAGATTTATTAATTTTATTGGGGTGACATTGGCCAGTAAAATTATATAGGTTTCAAATGTACATTTCTATAATACATCATCAATATATTGTATTATGTGTTCACCAGCAATCAGTTCTCCTTCCATCACCATATATTTGATCCCCTTTTCCCTCTTCTACCCCCCCAACCCCCCTTATCCTCTGGTAACCACTAAACTGTTGTCTGTGTCTATGAGTTTTTGTTTCTTTATTTAACTTGTTTGTTTGTTGCTTTACATTTTATATCCCATATATGAGTGAAGTAATATGGTTCTCAACTTTTTCTGTCTGACTTATTTCACTGAGTATGATAATCAAGATCCATCCATGTTGCTGCAAATGGCATTATTTCTTCTTTTCTTAG
>NW_017731705.1:1096646-1097578 GCF_001890085.2 Hipposideros armiger
AATGTATAGGTCCTTCACGTCCTTTGTTAACTTTATTCCTAGGTATTTTATTCTTTTTATTGCAATTGCAAAAGGAATTGTTGTTGTTTTTTCATTTCTTTTTCTGAAATTTAATTGTTAGTATATAGGAATGCAATGGATTTTTGCACAGTGATTTTGTATCCTACAACATTACTGTATTTGTTTATTGTTTCTAATAGTTTTATGGTGGAGTTCTTATGGTTTTCTGTATAAAGAATCATGCCATGTGCAAAAAGTGACAATTTAACTTCTTCATTTCCAATTTGGATGCCTTTTATTTCTTTCTCTTGCCTGATTGCTCTGGCTAGGACCTTCAATTCTATGCTAACAGTGGTGACAGGGGACACTTCTGTCTTGTTCCTGATTTTAGAGAAAATGCTTTCAATTTTTCACCATTAATTATTATATTAGCTGAGAATTTGTCAAATATGGCCTTTATTATGTTGATGTACTTTCCTTCTATACCCATTTTATTAAGTGTTTTTAAATTGATTCAATTTTAAAAAAAATTTCCATAGTCTTGTTTTCTTAATTTTAAAAGTATTATTGGGGATGAATATTCCATTTATTTTTTTATTTCTGTATGTATATCTCAGTATATACATTCTGTATATATATTTCAGTATATACATCTGTTTACCTTACAATTATCTATAGATTGCCAAATAAATGCCTCAGTTTTGGCATCCAAGAAATGGGGATAATAATAGTACTTATGCATAAGGCAGTAGGAGTAGTAAATAATTGATACATGTAAAGCACTTAAAGCCAGGTAGAGCATACTATTTTTATATGAAAATAGCCTTTAAAATATGCTGTTATTAACTAAAGAAATAGGTAGAAAAAATTCACTATTTTATTGCAATAGGTTACCATTATATGTAATATCTGTCATGGAGAATTAAAGTACA
>NW_017731705.1:1099101-1100031 GCF_001890085.2 Hipposideros armiger
ATAATAGTATACACAATATATTCTATTTATAATAGGCATTTCAAACTATATTATTAATTCACCATTTTACATAACTTCTTGATCCCTCTTCAACTTTACTGTTGCTTATATTTTACAATACCTAATTTAAGCATATATATATATATATACACAAATATGTGTGTGTGTATGTGTGTATTTAGACTAAAAATCTTATTTATGTACTTGTACAGATTTCCTTTCTTTAAAAATAGTTTTAAAATATGGTACCTCAATTAATTGTAGAGACAAAGGTTTGTGGTTCCACTTAACCTTATGAAAATTTATATAACCAATATTTAGTCAACTATATTTCTTGTTTATTAATTTCAAAACCAATCTTTAAAAGCAATTTAAACTAGTGAAAATGTAAGTATATTGAGAAATTATAAAGTAGTTAAAATAGTCTTGGATTATTGAAAGAATGATAAATATATCTATAGCACAAATTAAAATTTTAAATGAGCTAGAATAATCCAAAATAAAATTTTCCCAATCTGTAGATCATTTTTTTTCTTAAACTGTGTCATTTTCATTTTATATTTTACATTATGGTACACTTATTCTGAATTAAGTGCTCACACATTTCTCTTTATTCAATTTATGCTTAAAAACCATGACCACAGCAAATATTGAAACCTAGAAATGATTAGAAGTTTCTTCTGAAAACAAAGCATCAGTAAAATAAGAAAATAAATAGTATATTATGGTAATGTGAGTTTTGCCATGGGACATGTTAAATAAATTTTCTAGGTACCAAAGGTAGCTTTTGGTGGAACTGGCGAGTTTTGATTTGTCCTTAGTGAGAAGCTGAGCTCCATTTTGTCAGTGCCTTAAGCGTTTTCCATTTTCTTTGCTTTGATGACGGCTCTGCCTTTGTAAGACCTTTACCATGCTTCCCCTGGCTCCACA
>NW_017731705.1:1103425-1106761 GCF_001890085.2 Hipposideros armiger
CCCCCTTGAGACCTGGTGCTGTTTCACACAATAAGATAAAAGCTAGTGACAGACATGACTGTAGTAATGAGTAGATGCTTAGAGAGCATTAACTGGTTTGTTAAAAATAGGAGACTGAGGGACAAGATGGTGTACAACACCAGGACTACACCACTGGGGATCTAATATGACAGCTGGGAAGTAGGCTCCTTTATAACAATGTAGCTTGGGAGCAGCTGCCTATCAAGGGCTCTGCAGACTGAGCTCAACTGAGCGGGCGCCCTGAGTACACACAGTGCAGGTTTTCCAGGAGATAGTGGGTTGAGGGGAGGATTTTGCAAAATTTTAGCTGATCATTTTAAATCGACCAAGGGATTACGAGTTAACACCTGCATGGTTTTACTTAAGTTAAATGTTAAGGAATTATAGTCATATTTAGTCTCCAAATATTTTAAATACTATCCAGGGAATCAAAGGAAGGGGGCTGTTAACTTGCTTATCTCTCTATTCAAATAAGGGGAAAAAATACTACAATAAAGGGTTAGAGCAAGAGGTTGTAAATTTATAGGCAATATCTTCAGAGCCTTTCAGTAGTCTCTCCAACATGCATTCCTTATATTTTGAGAATTAGAAGTGTAGAACAGTTTTTGGTGGTCCTTTTAAATACTTTATCAGTTTTTCATATTATCTGTCATACAGAAAAATTGGTCTTGTAATATATTTAACTTTGCAAATTTGTGCACATCTGCATTTTAGTTACTTTGAAACAACATAGGTGTGTTTCTGTGGTATAAGCTGGTGGTGTCATAGATTGACCGATCTTCAATTTTTCTTTAAAAACATGGTTTAGTAATACTAATAAAGGTATTTTGCCAAATCCATGGTACTATAGGCTCACTGGTATCCCCTCCAAATTCATATGTTGAAGTCCAAAACCCCATTAACTCAGAATGTGACTGTATTTGGAGATAAAGTCTTAAAATAGGTAAATAAGTTAAAATAAGGTCATTAGAGTGGGCCCTGGTCCATATGACTGGTGTCCTTATAAGAAGAGTAAATTTGTGCCTGACTGCTGCACTATATACCTGAAGCTGAAGCTGGATAATATTGAATGCNTTTTTTTCAACCCAATCTCTATTTCTCTTAAGTCTCTCAACATATATGTTCCCAAGACCACGTGACCTCCACTTACTAACAATGGTCATTAGAAGCTTTGACTGTATGTACTTATATCCCCTTTTCCCTTCAGTTGAGTCTAGGAAATATGTACAATTGTGTTAGATAACCATGGCACTATATTGAGTTAAATAAGGTAGGGCTGGACATAACTCTTTGAGTCATGTAACACATCCATGTAGAGAAAGAAGCAAAGGTGATAAGGCTCAAGGGAATAAAGCATGATGTTTTCCATGACAGAGAAGCTCTCTGAAAACTCTTATGTAAACTGACATGGCATACCCTCAGGTAAGTTACTTCAATACATCTTCATCTATCCCCTCTTTATAAATAACAAAATCATATGGCCTCCTTTGATGAAGGATATGTGTGTAGAGGGAGTGAGATATTGTCAGAGGAAGAAATACGTGAAAAAGCAGCAACTACCAAAGCATGTTTATAACTTCATAATTGTCTCTGTGAAATCTGTTTCCAGTCTACTGTATATAATCATAATAAATGGAAGCATGTTTTTCCCATTGTACTTTAAGACAAAGGCCATTGTTTAGATTTGTCTATAAACACTCAGAAATCATTGCAACTTATTCAACAAAGACTCCTTTCAAGTGGAATACACTGACAGGGTGGCCATCTTATGGTTTGTGAAGAACTTGTGTTGTTATCTAACTGCCAGCTTTACTTTCACAAAGCACAGAAGAAATTTGCTCCTGGTTGTTAGAACTTTTAGGTTCCTTGAGGTCCTGTAAAACTGTCTTTACAGAAAGCAACATATGATGGTGCTCTAACAAAAAAAAACACAAAAAAACAAAAAACAAAAAAAAAATCTGAACCTAGTTCATATTTATAATATGAAAGAATTAAAAACTATAACAATAACACTTGAAAATATATAAATTTCATAGAGCTATAACATGATAATGGTATTGAATTGGTGATATTTATTTTAATGAACATTATAGAAATAACTTTATATATATATATATATCTTTTTTATCTGCCCCTTAATTTTCTGAGGTAAATTTTATTATCCTCAGGGCACCAATTTTTAGGGAAAAACTTTTGGCTTATTAAATATCTATTGATATATTAGAAAATATTAGCAAATCTCCAGATTGTAATATAAATGTATGAATATATATTCATACTTTGATAGAAATAAAATTTGTATTGTAAAATGCTAAAAATAAAATACTTATTTCTGATCATTTTTCCTGTGATGAATGAATTAATATAGAACACAAAGCCAAAAAAACAGTAAAAAACGAATTTAAAGCTATCTGAAAATTTGAAAGGAAACTACATGCAGAATGGTTGCATTTTCCAATGAAGAATTTGAGTGAATTAATTTAATGAATATTACAGGTCTATTATTATATTTCAGTATTCTTTTAAATAATAATTGAAGGACTCATAATTTGAACTGGTATTTATCTCTTATCTTGGCATATTGGAATGGATAGTACAAATTTCATATTTTATGTTGTTTTCCCAGATGTCTGTTCAAATATTTTTTCTTATTTTCTGCTTTCCAGACAGATATTTACAACCACTACAATTTTACTAATAATATGAAATCTTCAATGGGAAAAAGTAGTGGTAGTTGTGTGTATGTGTGTGCATCGTTCTCTCTTTCTCTTTGTGTGTGTGCAAAAAATGCTTACTAGAGCACCTGCAGTTATGGTAAAACTTTCTATATTCATAAGGCAAATTGTTATATGATTGTAATGGAAGGCACATCCCATTTTAGCATTCTTAACATACTTTATAGGTGCTAAGAGCACTTCCCTATGTAATCTTTTGAATATTCAATCACCTGACAATTATGTTCTTATATATTTTGAAATAAACTCCAGTGTAATCCATTAGTGAGATGGAGTTAATGTGAATTGGCTAAATAAAAAGTCATAATTAGTTAAATAACTCATCTCTAGACAAACATTCTAATTTGTTAAATTTCTTTCCATATATTGGGTCGTCGGGAAAGTCATGACATATTTTTCTATGTTTTTCAATGCAAAAATGTGGCATGACTCTGCCGATGACCCAATATTTATCCATTTCTTTTCATTGACTTGCTTGTTCTATTCAGGTCATTTTCAGTCTTCTAGCAAAGAAGAAACACAGGAAGAAGAGGTAGAGGAGGAGAAGAAAAAGGAAAGAGAGAGGAAGAAAGAGAAGTGG
>NW_017731705.1:1111901-1116157 GCF_001890085.2 Hipposideros armiger
ATGTCTGCTGCTAGAATTCTTTCTGCTATCTCTCACTCTTTTTTTTACAAATTTGAGTTGTTATTGTTAACAGACCTCACAAAATGGAATGAACCAAAAAAAAAAAATGCTAACGACAATTTCCTTTTCCTAAACAGAAAATATTTTATCACATAAATTTAATTACTATCATCCCAATAGTATAATATATTCCAAAAGAAAAATTGACATTACACTGAAAAGAGTGAAACAAACAAAAGACTGAGAACTTATAGGGAAAAGATGGAATTAGACATTCAGAGACAAAGAGTCCTAAACATAAGCAGTACCATAAAAACAAAACAAAATACACAGGACAGGACTTTAATTCATGACTTTCAACCTTTTCCTTAGAAAAATATGATATACCATTCTTCAATAATGCAAAAAAACTGGTCTTCCAAGTTAAAGTGCCCATTATGTATAAAAAGAGGAAGAAAAAAATAAAGAAAGAAGTTGTGATATACAGGGGCTGAAAGCTGCTGCTTATATGAAGTGCTATGAATCAACCCTAACCTGACCTTCACATGGAATATTTAATATCGAGCAGAGGACTCAAGCTTTAAACATCAAAATCTCATTTCAGATTACTGATGTGTGAAATTCTAGGAGACATTAGAAAATCCCATGGAAGATAACAAATAACCAAAAGGAAATATCAGCAAACAAACCAACAGTGTATTTAATGGAGCGTAAGAAAACATTTTTAAGTGCTATGACTGATCTATGGAACTTTAAGTCTCATATTTTAAAGAAAACATTTTCAAATGCAATGAAAATATTATGTATTCCATCATAGAAAACTAGATGATATAAAGTATATAAACTACATCTATATCTCCATAAAGAATTATAAGTATTTTGATATATTTTTTAAGGTGAGATAGTAACATTTAGCCATATTTTAAGTAAAATAATCTTTACGATTCAAGGACTATCATAGAGAAAAAAATATTACACCGAGATAATGATCATGAACTCAAACCATACCTTCAGTTATAGGAAAAGTAATTAAATTACTCTTCTCATGCCAGTATACCCCCTCTACCCTCTAGTAAATTCACAGGACTCACTACATAACTGAGCAGTAATTCAATTTATAGTAATCTTTATAGAATGATTCAGTTCCTTTTCAACCTACATAAGCCAAAGAGAACATTGCCTTGTCAGAGTCAGTGTTTCCATTGAAGAAAACTTAATAAGAATAACGTGAATTGGCCATGGTAAGAAAGAGAGATCCCATTCTCAGGGCCCATAAATTGCTTATTGTTGGGTTTATTGATTTGTCAACTTAAGTAGTGACTTTCAGAGATAGTGTTATTACTTAATTTATATGCAACTTAATAGAACATATGAATTATATTGCAAAAAGTCCAAAAAAACGAGGGTTTTAGTTTTATATTTGTATTTCCAAAGCATTAGGAGAAAATAATCGTATATAGCACGATATTAGATATGAGGCTCAGTGAGAACGTCTTTCCACTGTTTTCCCTGATGAAAACAACTGTGGTCAAGACCTCTGCTTCACCACTTGTAACAACATGGATCGACCTTGAGCACATTATACTAAGTGAATTATTTTAGACAGAAACACAAATACCACATGATATCACTCATGTTTGATTCAAAAGGAAAAAAACAAACTCATAGATACAGAGAACAGATTAGTTGCCAAAGGTGGTGGGGTGAAGGGGTAATGTGGGTGAAGGGGTCAAAAGATACAAATGTCAAGTTTTACAATAAACAATTCATGGGAATTTAAGGTACAGCATGGTGATTATAGTTAATAATACTATGCTGTATATTTGAAAGTTACTAAGAGAGTAGATCTTAAAAGTTCTCATCACCCACAGAAAAATGTCTAACTATGTGTGGCGATATGTGTTAGCTAGACTTACCGTACTGATCATTTGACAATATATACCAATATTGAAGCATTATGCTGTATAGCTGAAACTAATATACTGTTATATGTCAACTGTAGTTCAAAAACTAAAATGTTTTTCCCCAAAGTTAAAACAAACAAAAAACCCTCTGTTTTTTTTAGATTAGCATTTTTCTCATTTCATCTAATCATGATTCTTAATGCACTCGCCCCTTGTTTTGGGGGGCAGTGGAGCCCATAGGGAAGTGGGGCTGGAGAGTGTGGGAGACGCAGAGAGAGACAAGCGTTGTGTGATGGCAGCAGGGGAAAGCTGGAGACTGCGTTCATGGAGAAGGACCACGTTTGTGTTTGAAAATGAGGGAAAAGAAGAGAGCTTAACATNTTGATATATTAGAAAATATTAGCAAATCTCCAGATTGTAATATAAATGTATGAATATATATTCATACTTTGATAGAAATAAAATTTGTATTGTAAAATGCTAAAAATAAAATACTTATTTCTGATCATTTTTCCTGTGATGAATGAATTAATATAGAACACAAAGCCAAAAAAACAGTAAAAAACGAATTTAAAGCTATCTGAAAATTTGAAAGGAAACTACATGCAGAATGGTTGCATTTTCCAATGAAGAATTTGAGTGAATTAATTTAATGAATATTACAGGTCTATTATTATATTTCAGTATTCTTTTAAATAATAATTGAAGGACTCATAATTTGAACTGGTATTTATCTCTTATCTTGGCATATTGGAATGGATAGTACAAATTTCATATTTTATGTTGTTTTCCCAGATGTCTGTTCAAATATTTTTTCTTATTTTCTGCTTTCCAGACAGATATTTACAACCACTACAATTTTACTAATAATATGAAATCTTCAATGGGAAAAAGTAGTGGTAGTTGTGTGTATGTGTGTGCATCGTTCTCTCTTTCTCTTTGTGTGTGTGCAAAAAATGCTTACTAGAGCACCTGCAGTTATGGTAAAACTTTCTATATTCATAAGGCAAATTGTTATATGATTGTAATGGAAGGCACATCCCATTTTAGCATTCTTAACATACTTTATAGGTGCTAAGAGCACTTCCCTATGTAATCTTTTGAATATTCAATCACCTGACAATTATGTTCTTATATATTTTGAAATAAACTCCAGTGTAATCCATTAGTGAGATGGAGTTAATGTGAATTGGCTAAATAAAAAGTCATAATTAGTTAAATAACTCATCTCTAGACAAACATTCTAATTTGTTAAATTTCTTTCCATATATTGGGTCGTCGGGAAAGTCATGACATATTTTTCTATGTTTTTCAATGCAAAAATGTGGCATGACTCTGCCGATGACCCAATATTTATCCATTTCTTTTCATTGACTTTCTTGTTCTATTCAGGTCATTTTCAGTCTTCTAGCAAAGAAGAAACACAGGAAGAAGAGGTAGAGGAGGAGAAGAAAAAGGAAAGAGAGAGGAAGAAAGAGAAGTGGTAGAGGCTTTACCTTAGCATCTAAAATTTGGTGGTTTGGAGAGAAAAACAAAATGGCTGCCTAACCACAAGGAAAGCTATTCTAGTTCATAATTTCCTATATCTTGGTCATCAACTTAGTCTCTCTAGTAGAGAACAGGCATAAGGGGGCAATAAAGAGGAAGAGGACAGAGATTTTGCCTTCCCTGAGTTTACTACCCAGTAGAGTGGATCATTCAGGAAGACAAATGACAGTAATATACAATAATAGCATAAAATAGAGTAAAATACACATAGAGGTGGGTTTACAGAACAATAAGATTATTTTGAGTTCTGACTTTAAGATACAGCTTCAGTGAAGAGTTAGCATGAGGTATGCCTTGAAGGATGGGTAGGAGAGGAATTCCAGGCCATAAGAACTGTGTGCAAATACACAGAGGAATGATCACACCACTGGCATTTGGGGAATAGTAACCAACACAAGCAGAGCAAAATGTAAGCTATAGTAAGACAGTTAGTGTTAAGACTGGAAATGTATTTAGGGAAGAGCTTGAAGAATGTCTTGCCTGAGTGAACAAAGAGTCCATATTTTTTAAATTTAAAAAAAGAGGAATTATATAGGGTTTTGGTTTTATTAATAATGCACTATTATTATCATTATAACTATTTTTAACATGGCAAACATGTTGAGATCTCATGATTAGAAATATGCTTTAAAAAGTCTCTTATGGCAGTGAGAAATAATTGAAATAGGATAGAGCAGCATTATTATTAGAAAATTAAATACATAGATAATGAATATTAACACAGCCTAACCAGCATGTTAGCATGATAAAAGAGGGTGGAAAAGAAGAGTTACTAAAAATACAGAGTATTTTGAATTTATCAGT
>NW_017731705.1:1118065-1120118 GCF_001890085.2 Hipposideros armiger
AAATTGGAGTTCTAGCCCCAGAGTTGTAGAATGTAAACTCCTGTTGTTTAAGCCACCCTATCTGTGGTATTTTGTATAGCAGCCCTAGAAAACTAATATGCATAATAATAGATATAACCTTTGAACTGCCATTGCTCAAAAGAATGCAAGCAATATGATCAAAACTTTTATATTGTTTAAATAAAAGCAATTTCCATGAAAAACATGTTGTTGTCTTCCATCATCCCAAAACAGAATTCTTATAAACAGTTCTGATTAAAACTTGTACCCATATAACAAAACAAAATGCAGTATCTGTTATCAATTTTCTAATTATCTCTAAGAAGAAAATCTTCAAAATCATAAATGAAGCAATTACAGCCTGGTCATCAAAATGAGTGCATTTGCATTTACATGTTTTTTGTTGGAGGCTGGTCCAGTGAATTACACAGCTCCTTTCATTCTGTAAACAGCTAGTGATTCATAATAAACATGTTTTATTGGCATAAGTAGTTTGGTTTACTTTTCTTAAAATTGAAATATTTTACTTAAGAAAGAAGCTGCTGAAACAATGTGTAAATATCCTAGAATACATTAATAAGAATACATATTTAAAGAAATGTGCATTTTTTTCTCCAAGGTACAAGATGCACATAAGTACATTTAATAGTACATGTGTAAGTCCTAGCAAAACTTCTATAATGTGGGGATCCATAGCTAATTTATTACCAAAGATAAAATGTTATTTTGGAGATTATTTCTCTCATGGAATCAGAGCTATCTTGAAGCTAATGTAGTCACCTAGACTTGTCTTTTTTTTTTGTTTTGAAAGATCCAGTCCGACATACCCTGTGATTATGGATGGCTCTATTTTACTTTTTTCCCAGGAAGGCGGACAAATTTCAGTCCTTAAATCTCACTTGCTGAAGTTTAAACACCTTTCTTTTTAAAGTTCTTATTTATGATCATTTTTAAATGTGATCTCCTGCTGACTTCCAAGCTAATCTTCAGACTGTCTCCTGCCTGAAGCAGCTGCTGAGACCTGGGCTTATCTATTCCAGGGAATTTAGGAAACTCAGAATTTGAATACTCTTAAAGCTCATTTCCTACATGGTCCTATAAAGTACAATTCTAGGAATGGTCTTGAATTTCCCATTATTTCATCTTTCCCATTTTATTGCATATGTAAATTTGTAATTATATATTCATTTATGTAATTATTTGATTACGGTTTTTCTCCCTGATATACCAGACTATATACATTTTTGCTTACCATTACTCAGCACTTGGCACAAGCTGCACAGGTAACAAGCACTCAATAATCTCAATTGTTTGGTTTAATAAACAATGTTAAGTAAACTCTTCCTAGGTTTCATCCTCACTCCATGAACTACATTAACATATTTCTAGGAAAAACAGACGTGAAGAGTGGATGATATTTTGGATAATTCTGCTCATTATGAATCATAAATCATCTGATATCTATTGTACGATGTACACCTCAGGGTCATAATGGTCTTCTGATTTATTAAATATTTGCCATGTATCAGGCATTGTGCAGAGCATGTGCCACAAACTGAAACTTCTGAGTTATGAACTATTCCAATCCCTAACACAAACAAACACATAAACAAACAAACCAAAAAGGATATTGATGCTTAGAAGGAACAGGAACTCTGAAGACCATATGTGTAAAAACTCAGGACAAGATGGGATTAGATCTAACTCAGTCTATGTTCCTGGAATCAACAACCAGGTTTCTATGCCTGAGTACAAGGTCTGACAACTAAGTTCGCGAACTCATCCTAGATAAAGTGCTACATACCTCATTGCTGAATATCACTATGGTTACCTTTGAAGCACTCCCCTTGGGAAACTATGCACTGATGCCATTGCCTAGTCCACCCTTCAAAGCAATTTTGGAACTCTTTCTGGAATGGCCATCAGAACTGCCATTGTATTACCTTTGATATACTGAATGTCATAAAAATGTCTTCCTTTCAATATATCTTTTATCTTCAGGTAAAGAAAGAAGTCATCGGGGGCCAGATCAGGTGAGTAGGGAGGGTGTTCC
>NW_017731705.1:1124038-1145557 GCF_001890085.2 Hipposideros armiger
ACTTGTCTCCCAACAGAGCCAGGAGACAGGGGACTCTGTGACACATGGCAGCATGCACGCAGTCAACACAAGAGCTGAAAAGTAGCCCAGATCCGTCTTCTCCCTTGCCTCCTCATGTATCATTGAAGCCAGCCATGCTTCCTGGGTTGCTGAACAAAGCTGACCATCCTCCACCAGCAAATTCAATCTGCAGGCCTCTGAATGTTCGCCAGTGCTCTGGGTTGTCTGCACATGGCAGATATAATTGGCGGACTGAATGAAGAATTTCCTATTCTTCCTGGCAGTATTCCAGATAGAAGATAAGAATAGCCTGAATAGCTGAGCTGGCATGTGAAAGGGGCTCTGCTTTTCATATAACACTTATTATGAAGATGCAAATTTCCTCTCAACCTGAAATGCTGTTCCGTGGCTGCTCAGCAGACATTCCTTGATCTGTTAGCAGTCATGTCCTCAGTGTCTTATGTTTCAATATTTTCCAACTCCATTTTGAGGTGACATAATAACATCTTTTCAGAATTTTCTATTGTTATATATTTACAAATATTTGTAAATTATGTCCTCAGTGTTGCATTATTTATATTTTGAAAATACCATATCCAAGGATTTGTCCTACTGAATGTTCGTTTGACTGGAAACATAGGTTAGTGAAAATAAATATAGTCATTGGATCAGATCCACATTTTGATTCCCCAAAAAGAATCACTAAATACCTATGAATCATTCTGGTCAGTTGGTATATAACAATTTTTGAAAGGAATTTGGTTGATGTGTTTACATATATTCATGTGTTATTTTGTAATTTTGTTCTCATCAGTATAATTCATTTATTGAATGAGTCATATATACCATATATATGATCTAAAAATAATCACAAATCTTGTATAAGGAAAAGAAAATATCTGACCGACCATTATCTTTCAGTCTCCAAGTTCATTCTGTCAATGATAACAGAGATTTGGTTTCCTTCTTGAAATGATCAATGAATATAAAGAAAATAAAGGTATGTAATTGTAGGCCCCTATATAGTTTCCATACCTTAATTTTTTCATTATTACCACTTTTGAAATTTGACAATTAATAATCAAGTTGGCAACTAGATTTCCTATTAGTATATTTGCTGAATTTTAATTTATTACTAGATTAAAAACAAATATACATAAATGAATACAGTGACTCCAGAAAGGCTAGTCCCTTATTCTTGAACTCACTGCTCATTCAAGGACCTAGCCTGTTGCTCATCAACTATTGCTCAGAACTCTGCTAAGCCCTTCTCAAGGTCAACCTCTGTCAGCAGGGCCTCACAGCCAGAGAAGAGGTGTCTAGCTTGCTACTGAGCATGTGTGCTTACGTGCTTTTGAGTTGTCTCCAATTCCAGGTGACCTTATGAATGAGTGACGTCCACAGTGTTCTGTCCTCAACCTCCCTGCTCAGCCCCTGTAGACTCCTGCCTATGGCTTCTTTCATGAAGTCAATCCATCTCATATGTGGTCTTCCTCTTTTCTTTCTGCCTTCTATTTTTTTTCCCAGCACTATTCTCTTTTCCAAAGAACACAATCTTCTATGATGTGGCAGCATATCAAATTTCTTTTTAGATCATCTCACCTCCCCGGCCCTCTTCTCTCTTCCCCTCTATGTGTCTGTGTTTCCTCTTCTGTCTCCTTGAGCACACTCCTTTCTCATCCTCAGTGTGTCTCTGTACCCACAGGTAGATGTTTCCTCTTTCCTTGGTCACCCATCTACCTTTTCCTTTTTCTAGCTTCCTTTCTCTCACTCCCCCTAGCTCTTTCACTACTCTCATCTTCTTCTGTCCTCTTTTTCCTGTCCTTTACCCTCAATCTTCAGCAACACATCATCTCCCCATCCTCTTCTCTCTGGTCCCTTGCCTGCCTCTCTCTCTCTTCTTTGTAGGTGAATATCCACTCGCTGGGCACATTCCTGCCCTCCCCTGCAGCTGGTCCACTGGCACTTACACTTTAACCCTTAGCATGAATGCTACTTGTCAGAAAGCTCTCTATCTCCTTTAACTAGATTAAATACTTTTTAACATATAATCTCACACCCACTTTTTCTTCTGCCTTCATAACTTTCAACTCACCTACAACTATGTTTAAGAATGTATTTTTTTCAAATTTTTGAATAGAAAACATACATACTTTAAAAAAAATAATAAACAGCAATGCAGTGGATTGTCTCGCATACACTATATTCTTCACTAGCCCCATCCCCACACATCCTCCCTATCACCATCCTCCATACACAGATTCCATTATTTTTAGCTATATTTGAATCATTCCATAGTCCCTTTGTCTATATGCAAATAAAAATGAATATATTTTCTGATTCCTTTTTCATTATACACAATATATTAGCAGCTTCTATACACAATTATGCACTATTTCTTTAATATGCTCCAGAGATCTCTCCATACTAATAAAGTGACAGCACAGTCATTTGTTTCTTGAAGCTGCATTCTATTCAGTCGTCTGTATGTATTATAAATTGATTAAATTATTGCCTGTTGATGGATATGCCAGCTGTGTCCTGGCACAAAGAAATAAATAATCTTAGATCTACACCAATGTGTGAGTTTAGAACAAATGTCTGGAGGTGAAGATTTTTGTAAAAGGTTATGTGCATTTTTAATAAGAAAAATATAGCCACTGTTGCCTTCAATGGAGGCTAGAACAAATTTACACTCCCATGAGTAATATGAGAAAGTATTGAGACAGTAGTTATTTCCCCACAATTTTATCAAGAGAATCTGTAATCAAAGTTAATTTATGTCAGTCCAGTAAGCAGAAAACTGCATCACACTGTCGTATCCGCTCTCTCTCTCATATACCATAAAGCCCTCCCACTCTTTTGAATTATTTCCCTTACTTTACAAACACACTCCATCTTTCCTTCCTTAAAACAAAGGAAAATATTTTCCTAACCTTATTTCTCTCTCCAGTTATCATTCTCCTTGTCATTTCCCTTCACTTCTTCACACCCAGTCATTCTTGAGTCCATTCAACCTGACAAATCCTCATCACTGCACTGTTAATGCCATTAGAAGCTTACCAGGAACCTCCTAATTTCCAAACCCCCTGGGCGCTGTCTGTGCTTATCTCACTTGCTTTTACTAGAGCATTTGACATTGACTATGATGTTTGCTCCCTCCTGGTAACTTCTTGTCATTGGTTTTGGGTGAAAACTGTCTCTTCTGATATGCAAACTGCATTGATCTCTTAGGTAGGTTTTTTGTTTTGTTTTTCCCATCTCATTGACTTTTAAATATTAGTAGGCTCCAGGGTTTACTCTTTGCTCTCTTCTTATTTTAAAATGTCTCCTGGTCCATCTCCTTTGCATCCATTCCTTCCAATGTACTAATCTGATACTATTAATATCTCCAAATCTTCATCTCCAGTGGGGTGTGTTTACACCCCACTCTACGTATTTATATAACATAGAGGGCAAGAGATATAAAATATTATGTTAGGATTTTTAATTGGTATGAAAAATAGGTTGTATAAATTACTAATATTAGGAAACACTTCCTGATGGCTTGGTACTAGGCAAGTACTAAAGTATGAGTTACAGACATTTTGTTATTTTATGATGAAAGAAGTTCTATAGCAGAGCCTCGTTCAAGCCTTTAATTGTTGAGAAATGGATGAGGAAACAATGATTGAATGAATGTTTAGTATTCTAGGGAATGGTCAATGAAATTCCTCCAGAAAACTGAAATGATGGTCTACTGGAAATACGGAATTCATTGAACAGATTGGCTTGCAGAGCCACCTGGTGGTAAGAATATGTGGGGAAAGGCGGAGCTTGCACTGAGGCTGAAACCCCATCGTGTGAGTGGCATCAGACTTGACCTAGACTGATTAAGTCCAGAGCGATTAGGCCAGACCTTATACACAATTTTAATCTCACAACTTTGTCACCCCAGCCTATTTTCCTCTGGGTTTATTTAATTTACCAACCTGGCAGTAGCTACCCAGATTTGGAAGAAGGAATGCATAGGAGTGTGGTGTGTAAAGACAACACAACACAAAACAAAAACAATGGAGTTGAGTTTATCCAGTTAGAGAGGTAGAGATGGGGCAAGAATGGCCCTTGCAGCTGCTACCAGACTCCCTCCTTCCTTTTCCCTCCTCCCACGCTGACGTGATCTCATAGTTACTATTACCTAAAAACATTCAGCTTCTCAGTATATGCGTGAAATAGGTTCAGAACTGTGCATGAAACTACAGTGAGCCAGAAGACTGAAGAGCATTGCTGTTAAGATTTAAGAATGGAGGGCTAATAAGAGAAAAAAGGAAAAACAAAGCTTTTGCTACATTATTCTGAGATACTAAAAAAAAAAAAATCCCCAAATCTCCGTGGTTCTCAACAGAATGCATCTCTCATTCATGATACACTTGGCTGGTGGCTGATAAGCTGTGCCTTTGCTCTATCCCCAAATGAAATGCTTCTCAATTCAGAATCTGGGCTGAAGGGACAGCCCGATGTGACACTGTTATTCTCGTGGCAGAGGGAAAAGACCTAGAGATCTTGAAGAAACTTTTAATGATTCTTAAAGGTTCTGCTTAAAGTCGACATTGTTCTCTTACCCTCATATTTCATTGGACAAAGCATGTCACACGTCCAAACCTAATACTGATGGAGACGAAAACATATTCTCACCATAAGAAGTCACACTTAGATGGAGATGTACACTAAGTGTAACGTAATGTATTGTCTAGACCAGGACAATGTTGACAGTGAAAGTGTTTTTGTAATAATTAAGCCAGGACAACAGGTGTAAATTGGGACTGTCCTGTCAAACATAGATATGTCACCACCTTCCTCTTACAGGGGGGAAAAAAAAGAAGCAGTTATTGAGAATAATTGAGTTGATCATAAGCTTCAGTTAAAAGATGCGGCGTACACACACAGATGCATACACCCATGCTGAGGGACGCAAGGGAAAACAGGCAAGGGGCGGGACTAGGTCAAGTGTGTCAGAAGTTAGATATTAGCTGGAGGCTGTGAGATTGCTTCTGAAATACAGTGAAGACAAAGGATAATGAACTAAGAGTAGTTTGATTTGAATAATGTCCTGCTTCTTAAAAGATAAGTAATAGGAAGAAGGAGAGTCTAAGGTGCCATTTCACTGGCCATGGTGACTGAGTCACACGCTCTGGGTCTCAAGGCATAATTAGGAGTACAGAGGACAAAACGAAATAGAAGATCCTGTGTTGTTACTTCAGCAATTGCAACTGTTTAATGTGTAAACAAGTTTATTCAATTATATTCGCACATGAGGGAAACCGGAAGAGTTTATGGGTAAGAGAGATTAAAGAATTAAGATAAATACAGAAAACCAACATGTAGTCTAAACATGTTATTTTTTATTTAGGGACGCAAAACACAAGAGTTACATGTTTGATATATAGATTGATATGGAATGGAATAGCGACTAAGAGTCATGTGCGGAAATAACAATTAGCAAACAAATGAATTGAAAGCACACATTTCTATTGCTAGTATTTGATTTTCATGAAACTAATATTTCTTACCACAGAAATAGCTTTAAAGCACTAACCTAAAAGCAACCCTGAGCCATATATTTTTAAAAAGGATCATTTGAGGAAAAAAAAAACAACTTTTGAATGAGAAGATTAAAATCAAATTTTCTCATTTAAAGAGCAGGGCAAAAAACACTTGGTTTAAGGACAACACTCAGTTATTGAATACAATTTTTAGACCACAATTCACAGTGTTAAAGAGAATATATGAATTTCAGATAGTCTCAAGACGTTAGTTATTATCATTGAACGAAGTAAACTTAGATCTTAATGGCTGCTGCGTCATCTTTCTGACACCATTCAGTGAGCATGCTAAATGAGGGGTGACAGGGGTGCCTTGGGAAAGCATTACTCCTCTCCCCACAACTGATCATTTACTAATTATGGTATTTAACTATAATGGTATCTTATATGTAAATGTGTCCCAGGACTATAAGATTTAAATTTTTTCCTGTCATTTATTTTTTTAATTTATTTTTTATTGTTAGTTTCAGGTGTACAGAACAATGCAATAGTTATCCTTTTCACCCTTCACACAGAAAGAACCCCCTCCCCCATCTACTACCCTCCCACCCCCGATATCATGCTTATCTATTACAATTCCATTGACTCCATTCCCACACTCTACTCCACGTCCGGTGACTATATGTATATATAATTATAGTTGACCTGTCATTTATTTTTAACAAAAGTCAAGAAATTCAAAGCAAGCACTATATGGCCTTAAATATCTGCATGTTTATCTACAATATATTTTAGAAACAAGTGTTCTTATGTATTTCTATTTATAAAACATTGGAAATTATTTTCCTGAGGTAGAGATACTGAGTTAAATTGCTGGTATAATGACAATTTGCTATTTTAACCACAAGGTGGCAGAATAAGCTAGGTGCTCCACGCACTTTTTCCAAATCAAGTTACTTCACACATCTAGTTTTATCAAATTCAGATAAAATATGATGGAAACAATGTATAATGTGCCTTTGTGACACTAGATATATGAGTAAGACAAGTGACTATGTAAGTAACAGCACTGAAAATAAGTTAAAACCACTAGATACTCTTTCATATCCTCAATACAAACCCCATTCAAAAGGTTTTTTAAAAGTTGGTTTCTAGTAAACATTTGAGTTGCTTTCAAATAAATACTTTCCCTTAGCAGATTTTTGGTAAAGTACGGTGATCATATTTGGTCCTATGCAGTGTGAACTCAGGGACTTTTATCTCCACAGTCGGTTCGTGGGATCACACAGAAGCTGCCTGCGGAGCTGTGACTAAAGGATGGTACCTAAATGTGCCTTAAATATCTGCGACTGGAGAGGTGAGTGACGACCTTCTATCCTCCTACCCAACATTACAGTGTTTGTGGAAACATAAAACTTACATTTACCTTTGGAAACTCATTCAAAGGAAGTCGCATTGTCACATTAAGATAATAAAAGAGACTTTATCAACCTCTAATATGGTCAAATATATAAAGTTAACAACAACAAAAATAACAAAACATTCAAGATGTCGTCTACTAGCCTTATAATTCAGTTCATCCGAGGCAATATTACTTTGAAGAAATCGTAATTGAATAATCTTTTTGATATAAATAATGATTTCTGTATTTTAGTAACTTTCTGGTAATTGTATTGCTAGAATGCAATAGAAACTTCTTCAAATGGCATTCAAGATTCTTCATTTTCTGTTGTCTTTTTACGATATTTCTCCATATTTATCTAAACAGACCATGCTGTTTTACGCCACTGCCTATGCCAAGGCTGTTCCTTCTTCTTGGATGTCCTCTCTTCCTCTGTTCCCACAACTGGCAAGCTACTATATTTCTCCTCCAAGAAATGATCCAGAGATCATCTCTCTGAAATCTCTCCTGAGTTCTGCCTTGAAAGCAGAAATGATCATTTTCTCCACTGAATATGAGAACCATTGTTCCTGTTTTCATCACTTTGATCATTTACTTCTACCTGATTTTGTACATTAATGTCTACCCAAGGAAAGGGACCCCATTTCATCTTTTTATCTCGAACGCCTATGTGGTGCTTTAAACAGAAAGCGAACTCAGGGAGCACTCTGTGAGGGAATGAGAGACAATATCACTCATAAACTCAGTAGGGTCTATGTTAATTATCATTTCTATCTGAAGGTGATATAACCTTCAAAGATGAATGGGCTTTCGGAGTTTACCTTTAGTTGATTCATTTTTACATTAAATTCAGAAAAACCTTCACATTTTGTTTAAATTATAAAGCGCAAACTATAGAGCCATTACACTTTAACCCTCATCTTCTCTGGGAGGTCATATATACAAGGATTTGGCATATTAATATTGAAATATAAATAACACATTCTTTGGAGACTCTTGCTCCTAAGTACAAAACTTCAGTATTTCCTTAACATTTCAAGTAAACAAACATGTATTAAATGCATAAAAAGCTAGACGTACTTTGTCGGGTATATCTTACAATACAAAGCATTTTGTCCTCATCTCATGGACAGCAGACCTGATCTAGTTGCTTGAAAAACAAATTATCTGATGGTTTATTTACATACTTAAAACAACAGCTCAGGCTGCCCATTACGAGGGGTTTCATAAAAGGTAACTGAGATCTATACATATTGTGTGTGTGTGTGTGTGTGTGTGTGTAAATTTATCCAGTATATATATATATATACACACACACACATAATTATTTGAGGATATATATATCTATACATATATACACACACATCTATACATATACACACATCCTCAAATAAATTGGTATGCACTGATAGAATTCTCAATCCTTTAGTCTATAAAGAAGCCACAATAGCATTTATTCTAAGATAATTGAAAATACAGACTTTGCATTTTTCTTGTAAAATAATTCCAGAAGAGGCTCTACCAAGATCATGGTAGAATTGGGACACTGTACAAACAAAAATCACTTAGTATTCCTTCAGAACTATGGGGCCAACTATCCTGCCCAGGAAATCTATGACTCTCACCTTATTGATACATTTGGGGACATGTGTATCATGTCTGATATTTAGTTTTCTGGAGGGATTTAATATTTTGACAAAGTAATCTACAGCATTACTGACACCAATTATTTGCCTGAAAGAATTTTTAATGACAAGAAGGAAAAGACACTTAAAGGCACCTAATCGGAGAACAGTTTGGGTTCAGTATAAAGAGCTTTGGTCAGAATAGGCTCAAAAACTCTCCCTTACTCTTTGCCATTTAACGTGTGTGTGCAGACGTGTGTGTATCAACCATTATTTAAACATTTTATCTTATAATAACTGAAACTACAATAATTAAATTTGAAAAAATTTCTTAAATATGATTTTTAAATTACATTTAGAAAGCATACTTAACATAAAATTTAGCACTACATATATCGACATCTAAAGTGTCATAAATTAGCTCTTTAATTTTTAGTAAGCAATGGAGTGTATATAGAAAGAAGTAAAGAATTGATAGTTTCCACTTGAATCACATGAAATACTATCACAAAAGTGTAAAATGTTAATAGTTGTATGTGGGTGTGGCTACACTTTGTTGAAGGTGAATTATTTTCTATGTTGCACTTAGAAAACATAACAGTATAAATAACAATTCCAACGCTTTTCCAGGTGTTTTAAAGCTAAGGACCGCATTTGCCTAACCTTTAAAATTATTTACTAACCTGGAAAAAAAGCAAAGAAGATACTGAACTGATCTTGACTGTATTTTACTGAATTGATATATGTATATTTGTTTCTATCTCCAATGCCAAACTTAAATGATCTTAAAAAATGGGGAACATGTCTTATTCACTTTGTGTCATAATGCTTGGATATAAAAAGTACATATTTTTAATTGAATTGAAACAGAACTTGTTTATCCAATAACACCAAGGTATAAAGTTCTATTACTTCTCTGGTTACACATATTTATGACACTGTAGAGGTTTCAAGCTAGTATCTATTAAATAGTTGGAAATCTGTCATAAAAATTTTCAAGCATTAAACAATATATCTCTCTACCTTATATTCTTCATTTTTTGCCAATGTAATCAATTTGTTTAGTGAAAAATGTCAACATTATTTATCATGTATATATTATATTTGTCAATATAATAAAATATTGGAGAAAGTGACATGAAATATAGAAATGTTTTTATTGAAATGTCCACTAGAAGGAGGTGGTGTTTAAATTTTTTAAGCTCCAATATATATGTACTATAGTGAATGATTCTTATACAAAATAATTTAAATAATTAAAAAATACTTGATTGTAGTGGTTATTATTGAAATTATTATGAGAAATAATAATAAAATCTTCTAGTTACCAGCATGCCAATATAATATTTTCTGACAATTTTCTATTTGGATAATTTTACTTTACATACATATTTTGCCAATACTGTTAACATTGATTTTTCATCAATTCATTTCCCTAAGCATCAGGCATATTTTTTTCTTTTTACTGAAAAATAAGTTTTGTGTGTGTGTTTAATTTCTTTAGAATTCCATATTTATTTCATGGCTTGTATTCTCTCATTTTCTCTCTTAAACTATGCCACTAATCATAAAATTGCCTCCAGATTTTTTGCATTAGTCCAAATGAAACCTAAGAGAAAATTTAGTAAAATACATTTATTAAAATTCAATTCCCCTAGATCACTGCAAATGCCAGGAACTTAATTAGGGTAGTTAGTTGTATCTTCTAATTAAAAGAACTAATGTAAGTACAAATTTTTTTTAAAAAAGGCATTTAGAGTCACTTCTTAAATTTTTTCTAAAAGAATCATAAAATTTTAAAAGTTAACATTAATGTTAGCATATATGTAGCAGAAAGGATTGAGCAGAAAGCAAGACAAATATACTTTAAGAGTTCCTGTGCCATAGGGCAGTAAAGCACAGAGAAGAATTATACATGGGTTCAAATGGCTGGTTCTGTCACTATCTTTGTGACCTGTGGTAAGTGCTTGTATATCATAACTGAGACTCAACTATGTCATTAATTGGCTACCATGATACTTGCCTTGTATGGAGGGTTGTTAGATTCAAAAAGAACATAAAGTTAACAGCACAGTGCTTATTAAGTAGCAGACATATTTTTTAAAATGTTACTATGTATCATGTATTTTCTGTTACCTGAATACATGTCATTTGATTTCCACAACAATTCTGTGAAGAAATAAAGTTTAGAGATGATGATTTGTTTACATGTAACAACAGCTGGACACAGACTTTAAATCTGGGAGTTTGTGATTTAAAGCCCATATCACTAACTCCTCTACAATTCACAAGAATTCAATTTTTGTCTAACTATTCACTGATCTAGGGACTTGGGTAGTTTTTTTCTACTTTTAAGGGTTTACATTTGTAAAATAAGGATTTTCAATTTAATAACCTTTTGCAGTTATGATTCTAAAATCCTAGGATATATCTAGAATATTTTTTAAAATACAGTTTTTAAAAGTGTATGAAAGAACATATTTTTACACATTTTGCACTCCAACAGGTTATCTAAATGATGACAGAAATTTTACCCTGTAGTTGTTTGAATTGGGCTTTATGACTTCTACACAGTGAAATGCATTTTCCTTTGAACCCTCAAGAAATTTCCATGCATAACTTGCATGAAACCTAATGGTGATTATTGCAAAAAATCAGCTTTATAATTGCCTAGCAATGTACATAAAAAGAAATTCTTTCTTTCTTATACATTCAATTCATCTACATTTCACTGACATATCAATTATTTCAATGACAAAAAGGGAGAATTACAGTCACATTGAGAATAGCAAGGTCCTTTTGGACAGCTCAACTCAGCCAAAAGACTAGTGATATTTATAGAAATGTTATCAACCTGTGAACTAAAGGCTATAAAGGACAAGTGAATTTTCACTTTTCAGTAAAACACATACCAACTGTATTAAATAGCGAAATGTTTCCTTATATTCAGAGATGACTAATTTGCTCACATACAAGATGAAGTCATTTTTTGTTTTCAATCTGGCCTTTCATAAACTGCTGACAGAGCCCTTGGAAGAATACTGTGCCAATTTCATGCAAATATCCATTTTCCTTAAATTGCTTGAATGTAAGGCTGTGTGGTATGTTCTAGTTCACAAATACTATCACTAGATGCAGTAGAAAGGAGTTTATCTTTGTTGTGTCCTGGATAGCTATCTATTCCCTGATTTACTAAAAAACTGTCAGGCTTACTTCAATAGAAATCTGACATACAGGGGCTCAATATAGAGTAACTGAGTGGTTTTTAACCCAAATATCCTGCCTTATGTCAAAGCAGAACCAAAAAAAAAACAGGATTATTATGTCATGTGCAAGTGGGTTGATGCTGTTTAATTTCTCCCCTTCAACTGTGTTTGCTGCAAATTCTTGTTTCCAAAATAGAGCCGTGAAACGTATCATACTGGAAAATAGGTGAAGGTGGCTACTCTACCTCTCAACAAACAATTAATCTTGAAAATCATCTTTGCTTTTTGGTGAGAAAACTTGTTATATTTATCTTCTTCAGCAGACCAGGACACAAACCTGGAAAACTTTCTTCAGAATATTCTACCTAGTTTAAAGATAAGACACTCATCCACTCTTAGCTGAAGTCAAGAAGAAAGGAGAACATAATACAGCGAATGGAAATGAAAACAGAACCTCTTTTCTGTCCCTAAGAATTTTTTTTTTTAAAGAAAAAGTATGGAAGGCAAAGTCATCCACAAAAATCCAAGTTTTTCAAATTCAAAGAGGACATGAATGTGTAAAATAATTTGAAGGGAATATGGTTGTATGTTACAAACTTAATGGGACAGGTACTACGATGTAAGGCATTTGGGGGCAAAGGGGAGCCCTACACATCATTTTCCTAGGTGGTCTTCAATTTCTCAAGACACAGGCACTGAGTTGAGAATTTATGGGCTTGCCCTTGAAGCACAACAGGAAGGCCAGTTGTTGGCTGGCAGGCGAGGCAGACATTCACACTTACGTATTAATAAAATAATGGGGCTCCCCTACACATGGTTAGAAAATAAGTGATGTGTGAATACTGACTCAACAACCAAAGTGAAAATATATTTTACTGTCCAAAATGTAAGAACAATGATCTGAATACGAAGGTACATGGTCTGTTTCTGGGTTTCATTTTGTTTTTGGTTGATGATGGGGTAGAAGATTAGATTATGTGGATCTTTCTATAATAATATAAAAATGTAGTTCCAATTTTTATATTCTATAGCAGGTTAAACACACACACACAAGCATTTTTTTGTCATTAATATTAAAACGAATGAATAGCAACAAACTGATCATGCAAAATTAGAAAGCTCATTTCTTTACTGTTTAGTAAACCAGAGATCTTATTGACCTCATAGCTCTTTTTCTTTTCTTTTCGTTTTGTTTGTTTTCACTAGTTTACTTTGTGGAAAATGTTTTCTGGCATACAACCTTTTGTTTTCATAACATTGCAATGAGATTTGTATTAAATAAATTTGGTAGAAAATGTATGAATGAATGTTCCTGGCAATACTGAATACCATTGTTATTTCCTTCATCTACATTTTTCATTGTTTGGAATGCCATAGGTAAATAGCAAAATAAATATGCAGACTCAAATAGATGTGATTTTATGAAAATATTACACATTCAAACATTGAAACTGTTTTGGTTAATACAACAAAGTAGCTAAATCCTTCAGTCTCAGCACTAAGAATCATTCATGTGGTTAATGGGAATTTGAGACCCAAAGATTAGTATTTACTAGTCCTCATGCCATATTTGAATTATCGCAACAGTTATGCTCTGCTGAAATAAATGAGGTTCCTGCTCCAAGATAGCTTCTTAGACCAAATGACAAGGCTTAAAATGATGCTAATTTATAACCATGTAATTTGAAAATCTGTTAAAAGTAAAAAGCCTCACATTTTTCCTGATAGAATTCAATGTCTTTTGGAAATACCGTCAGCGATACAGTTGAATGCTCCAACCACAGAAATGTGGGGAAATGTTTTAATATCATAAAGAAGAAACAACTATCTCTCTGAAATATTCCATTAAAAAACTATGATAAGCTTTCTTTATATATTATGTATCAATAGACACACAATGCCCCCATTATGCATAATTAAATGCATAAAATTATTTCTGCAGCATATACCATAACAGTAATGTCAACTTAAAAACACTTTTTGTTGGTTTTTAGACAATGCCATGTAGGAGTTTTATTTACTACTTAATTAAAATTCTATGATCTCTATTTATATTTCATATAAAGCAACAAGTATGCTTCTTAAATTTAATAATGTCTTTCCTAAAGATGGTTTGAGAATGGATACTTCTTACAAGGGATGCTATGTAAAAAGAAAGAATTCAAATATGTGAGTAGCATTTAATGGAAATTGAGTATTGAATCAAAATGAGTTAACCGAACAACCTTCAAAATGTCTATAAACATCAAGTCAAAGTAATGAAAAGGTATTATTTGATTTAATGTAACAAGTAAATGTACTAAAATATTGCAATAACAAGCTTTGATAAGTAGATCTGCAAACCATGTGTTTCTTGGTATTTATAGAGAAAATGTGATTGTTTACCATTTTAAGGTAAAAAGAGCTAAGGACATGAAATGGATAATTACAATCTTCCCTTACAAACCTAAGGGATATATTTGTTGATATAGAAGATAAAGCTCTCACATTATATTGGGTTGTCGGAAAAGTCATGATGTAGTTTTTCTGTTTTTCATTGCAAAAACACGTCATGACTTTTCCGACAACCCTATAGCTTGCTTTAACATAACAGTATAAAATAATACAATAACACATAGTAAAATTGCTTTGAAATAACAATATTTTCTGATTCATAATTTTTCTAAAACAGAACTATTTTGACATCACATTTTATTACTGCCAAGACACTCAAATAGATATTTTTCCCGCTTGCTTGTTTGACATTGCTAATTGGATTTGACATTCTAAACTCAACAATACCCAAAACCAAACTTATGATCTGTTAAAACACAGAATGGCATCGCCATCTATTCACAACAAAGGTAGAAATCTTCAAGTCATCGTCACATTTTCTTCTTTGTCACACCCATACCTAACCATACACAAGCTGGTCAGTTTTGCCTCCTAAGCACCTTTCAAATCCATTCACTCTTAATAAGCCCTGCCATGACTGCTTTGGTCCAAACTGGGCCACGGCTATAGCTTCTTAGTTGACTTGGCCTTTCCTCTAGCCCCTACCAAGCAGCCAGAATGGATCTTTTTGAAAACCACAAATGTTTCCCTCATCCACACTCAGGCCCTACAATTACACAAACACACACATCCTCCCATGGATTTTCATTCTTCTTAGAATAAAGACAGAAGTGCTTTACATGACTTGCCAGGTCTTTCACAATATGCCCTCAATTGCTCTCTAACCTCACTGTGCAGGACACAGGCTCTGGCTCTGTGCTCAACCATATTAGTGAACTTTCACTTCCTTAAAGGCACCATTTTCCCTCCACCTAAATGTTATCTGTGTATGTTGCTTTCTTTTGCCTGGAAACTCTTCTCCCAGCACACACTCCAACTTTCTTTTCTTTCTTTTTTCTTTTTTTTCTTTTTCCATTCATCAGGTCAGACTTCATTTATCGAGGAAACCCTTAATTTCTCAAACTAGTTGGTGTCTTTAATTTTCCACTTGGATGCTGGTAGACATGCTCTGAAATGGGCCAAAAGGACTGTACCCTTCCAAAATTCATATGCTGACATCCTAATCTGTAATGAGATGATGTTAGGAGTTGGGGCCTTTGGAAGGTGACTGGGTCTTATGAGTGGAACCCTCAAGAATAGGATTAACTTGGGCCGGCCGAGTGGCGCGATGGTTAAGAACTCGCTTGGGATGCCAGAGGGCCCCGGTTCGGATCCCACATATGAGGGCCAGTGACACTGCCCTCCACAGCTAAGATGCTGAACAACAGCTCAACCTGGAGCTGGGCTGCCATGAGTCGCCGGCGACGGCGTGGGCTGCAGTCCCTGTGGCAGTGGATTGCCATGGGCTACCGTGTGTGGCCAGCAGCCAGCGTGAGCGGCCAGCAGCCGCAGTGAGCGGCCGTCCAGAAGCCGGCGACTGATCTGCCTCACCAGAGAAGAGCGCAATGATGGTGCCAACTTGGGCCAATGAAGCAACATCCTCCACAACTAGACTGAAGAACAAAACGACAGCAACTTGTCTGTTCCCCTTTCCCCGATTCCCCAGCACTGTTCCCATCCCCCCAATTTCCCAATAAAAATCTTTAAAAAAAAAAAAAAAGAATAGGATTAACTTCATTTGAAAAGAAACCCTAGAGAGCTCTCTAGCTTTCCTTTCCCCACAGAAGGATACAGCAAGAAGGTGACAGCTTATGAACCAGGAATTGGACCCTCACCAAACATCAAATCTGCTGGTGACTTGATCTTGGACTTCCCAGCAGTTACAACTATGAGAAACATATGTTTGTTTTTAAAGCCACCTAGTCTATGGTGTTTTTTTTATAGCAGCCTGAATGGACTAAGCCACTCTTCTTCATAGTATTTATCATGCCTCCATTTGACATCAGTTTTTATGATCTATTGGTTAATTACCATTTTCCCATAGGTTCTAAACTCCTTAAGGATAGGAACAGTAGTAGTCATAGTAGGTACTCAATACATATATTTAGTGAAAATATTTAAATATTATCTAGATGTTATATAAAGGCTTGATACATAAAATTATAATGAAATAATATCAACTTTTTTTTCTGTCTTAACATTTAAATGTACATACACAGCCTAAATTTTAATGTACTACACTGGAAGCCCTGGGAAATATAACAAATTGATCCTTGACCTCTGTTTTATGTTTTCTACAGGAATTTATAATCCTGGTGCCTATCTCAGAAACTGGGCAGTTAGACACTTGTTCATTCAATATGTAAGCATATTATATGAAAAATGGTATTTGCCTTAAAGATGGTACATTGAACTCAGAAAATCAAACTCCAAGCATGAAACATTAATCATAGTGTGAGTTTGAAAACATAAATCAAAAGTTATCAGAGGAAAGACCTGAATCATCATCAAATACATTCTACAGGCAATAGGAATAGGAGAACTGAGAAGGAATAGAAAGTACTAGAATTTGGGAATATAATAATCTAGAGAGAGGCTTTGAGCTATGTTCTGAAACATCAAGATGTTCGATTGGCGTTAAAATTTTAGTCAAGAAAGTTGGTGTGTGATTAGAGGGTCTGACCAAAGCTAAGGTGAAGAGATGTTGGTTGACTCTGGAAGTGAGTTTCAGTGATATAATCTGACTTTGTACTAAAGACAATGAGAGTTTTTCACAGATTTTTGGGTTGTATAGCACAAATTAGATAAGAGAGACACTGACATTAGACTATTTCAATAATTTATTGTGAAGTAATGGTGGTTACAGTACAGCAGTAGGAGGGAAGAAGAAGGGATAACTGGAAGATATTAGGAACAATAGGAAAAAGGAGGCTGACATCTACTTAAACTTTAATGTACAAATTGACTTCAAAGTCTATGCTTTCTATATTTTTCCAAATAAAAGTTACAAAGGATAAGTTCAATTATAGATGTATTATAAAATGGAAGGGCATACAAGAACTATCAGCAAGTACCTGAAAAAAAATTAGTTCAAAATTTGGTTAAATAGGTCAGGAGTGGATCTGGTATTAAATATTTTAAAACTCAATCTGAATCCAGAATGTCTCAATCTCTAGAATTAGTAAGTAGGGAAAATATATATTTAAACCATTGATATTTTCTCATATATCACACAAATTCAAATGCAAATGCACATTTGTTTCATTTTCTCTGTAATTTGAACTATTGGAATTTCTGTTGCTACTGTCAAAAAAGAACTTTCTAAAAGAATCTATGGGCTCAGAGATAGAGGAAACAAGGAAGCAAAAATCAGAAATAGTTCAGAAAAGGGCTGGCTCCTGAACAGGGCAGCCTCAAAATGATTTTCTTCACCACAGAACTCCTTTGGTGCCTTTATTCTACATTGTTGGAAATTCTAGCATTTGTGGTTTCACTTAGATTAATCCTTTTTCATTATGTTTAGAAGATTATCTCTCAGTTATCATCTGTAATAGTTAATTAGACTACTTTAAAAAATAAGTCTTAAGTACTTTGGAGAAGTATTAGGGTCTTTTAAAGATAAGTGGGGAGACTTTTTATACAATAGTATAAAGTATTTCCTGGTGCCTGGGTAAACTTGGCCATAGAAAGGGCATAGGGAGTGGGCGCTATGATACTGTGGAGGGTTCACAGAAGGAAAAGGAATAAAATATGAACTCTAAATTTAAATCTTTGAGGACTACAGTGATTACTTATACTTGTGAACATTTAAAACAGTTTCTATGCCATGTATTTGATCACTAATTATGTAGTACATAGTAGTTTCTTTTCACTGGCTTTGTAAAACTATTTTTAAAAATGTAGCTTATAATAATTTCACTTTCCATATAATTCCTAATTCAATAGGATGACTTGTTAAGAAAGCATTATTTAATTTTCTTACTTAAAAAAAATTTCTGTTATAGTAAGTCAACAGTTGTAATGATATCAAATTATCAAATATTTATTTTTACTTATGGGAGTAATATTCCTACTACTCTTTTCATGTTGAACCTCAAAGATAACTGAAACAATATGATACTTTTGTGGGCTTTAGAAAGTGAGGATAAGGATTGGGTCATTTCTGAACATCTTCTCTTCCCCTTAAGTATATAGTATGATTCTGAAGATGTAGTACACCCTCAGTAGATAATAACATATTTTGCTTCTAACCTTAATTAACATATTTCAATCAATTTGAAAGTTCTTTTGAAACACAAAAATGTGTTTTAAGTGTTAGGACTCTACTATATGTACTATCTTCTTTAAGCTTCAAACAACGTGTACTAGAGACTCATATTTTGGCAGTTTTTCCAAGGTAATAGGCAGAAAGACACTCACCTCCTAATTCCTAAAATCAATAAATATGCCCTATTACATGATAGATGGGAATTAAGGTATCAGATGGAATTAAGGTTGATATTGAGCTGACCTTAAAACAGGGAGATTATCCTGGATTATCTGGGTGAGTCCAATATTCTCACAAGGGTCTTTAAATGTGGTCCTTAAGAGCAAATGTCAGAGTGATGTGATATGACAAAGACTCAACAGCCACTGTTGAATTTAAAGATGAAATTTGGCCATGTGGACAGCCTCTAGAAAATGGAAAAGGCAATAAAACAGATTCTCTCAAAAAGAATACAGTGCAACTGATACCTTGATTTTAGCCCAATGAGAGCTGTGTTGGACTTCTGACCTATAGAACTGTAAGATAATAAATGTGTGTTGTTTTAAGCCACTAAGTTTTTGGTAATTTGTGACAGCAGTAAGAGAAAACTAATACACCACTATTTTTATGGAGAACATAAAGGTAGCCTAGTACTTTCTGTAGTGCACACTAGCTAGCCTGCTCATTGAAGTAAGTTCCTACAGGTCCTTCTTAGTTTTCTCTCCGGTTAATTATTTTCATGACTCTAGTCCATTTCTCAGATAATATCAGCCAATCCAAGTCCTAATGAATATATTGTTACATTCTGTCCTTAGAGCCTGTAAATCTCCATAACAGTTTTAAAGAAAGGGAGGATATATGTTTACTTCTCAGTGCTTTCTCCAAAGTAGTATATGTTAACCTATCCTTTTACATCAGTGTTTTCTTTTGTATGGTTTTTCAAAAGAACTAAATGTACAGCTCATTCAAGGTTCAGTCCTCAGCCTTGGGGGCTGCTGTTCCCTCATCAAAGAGCCCATCCATCTATTGACAGATTTATTAAGGCTATTCTAAAAATTAAGCCTCCTAGATTTCCTGTCTCCAAATAGAATTTGAATCTGATCCTGCAGGCACTCACCTGACCTCCCCTTGAACCGCTATCAGGGGCTTCTTATTTTTCTGCACCTGACTCCCTAAGGACGCATACTCATGACTGCGGCTCTCCCTCCGACAGCTTTAGTCAGTGCACTTCTGGTTTTGTCTTTCAGTTCTTAGGATGCATCACCTTGCTTGTTTATGCTTTCCATAGTTTAATGTTAAGATACAATAAATCATCTTTTACACAATCTCTCCTAGAAGACATCTTGAAAGACTGACTCCCAAACCTCCTAAACTAGGGAGATCACCACTATTTTCCAGAATTAAGAAAGATTTAGTGAAGATTAATTCAGAAGTCTCCAGTCCTCATTCAGAATATTTAGGGAAGTATCCACTTTCAATGACCAAATGCTTAGGGATACAGTGGGAACTAACTGATATCCAATTTAGAAATCCATTTAGGAATTTTAGAGTACATTTTTATGAGGAACAAAAATTTAAAAATACTATTTTAGAGTGTGGTGTCCAATTTCATACAATATGCTACAAGATATCCCTCCAATAAAAGTGCATGTACCACTGTTATTTAGGACACCATAATTCAGTGCGAGCGACTGAGTTCATCATACAGAAGAAAGGGAATTGTGGGACTTCTTCCTCCTGACATGTAAGAAATAGTAAGGAAAATGTGGCACACATTGCTGGTGGCTTATCTGATCATTATTCTTCACTCCTTTCTTGGGGCCAGAGTTTGCCTATGATGATGGAGATTGAAATTCCCAGTAACTTACCTTCCTGCTTTTATTTATTTTTCAGCAAAATCACAAGCATGATACATCCGAATCAATGAGATGGCAGGACAATTGAGCCAAAGATGTCTCAGAAATATATATATTTTTCTGTGAATACACACAAACACACACACACATTTATTTATTTATTTATTTATTTATTTATTTATTTATTTATTTATTCCTATACGTGTGTGTGTGTGTGTGTGTATCTGTATACTCCTGTAATAAAAGACATTCAGGAGATTTATACTCCCTGCCACACCCTACAAGTGCGTTGTCATGTAAGGATGGGATGATGATGGCAGGAGCTGCAGCAATCATCTGTGAACATGAAGAAAAGTCATGAGACCAGAAAAGAATCCTCAGCCCTTGATTTCCTCTCTTTCAATCCCACTCCTTTTACCAGTTTGGGGATGCTGTAGACTGAGTGTTTGTGTCCCCCCAATATTCATATGCTGAAATCCTAACTCCCCAAAATAATGATATTAGTATACAGGGGATTTGGAAGATGATTAGATCATAAGGGTGGAACCCTCATTAATGGGATTAAAGACCTTATGAAAGAGACTGTATAGAGGCACAGCAAGAAGACAGCTGTCTATGAACCAGGAAGTGGGCTCTTACCAGATACCAAATCTGCCAGAGCCTGGATCTTGGGCTCCCAGCCTCCAGAACTGTGGGAAGTACATTTCTGTGGTTTGTAAGCTACATAGTCTATGGTATTCAGTTATAATGCCATAATATTTCATAACAGAGGGTGTTTTCTCCATAGTGTTATTTTCTATATTTGTATGTACTTACTATATTTGTACAAATACTTTATAATAGACTGAGAGTAAATAATACTTGTCATTCCCTGGTTCTCTATCTTGCTTTTCTCATTAACAATATAACAATATTTCTCATTAATAATATAGATAGAGATCTATCTATCAGTACACAGACATATGCGCACACACACACACACACACACATACACATACCCTTTGTACACTTTTTAAACTGCTACAAAATATTTCAAAATAACTTTAAACAAAAGTATACTGGGATGCCAAAAAATGTATACACACTTTAAGAGATGCTAACACTGGCCAACATTACTCAAGCAGTAGTTAGCTGTAATCAGAAGTGTCTGGAAGCTAATGGTAACCACTTTGAACACCTCTTGTAATTGCAGAAGTCAAACGTGACTTGCATTCATCTTTTGTTATTGGTATATATTATTACATTTTAATAGTTTTTTTCCTTTCTTAAAATGTGTATACATTTTTTGG
>NW_017731705.1:1151147-1157448 GCF_001890085.2 Hipposideros armiger
TACACATTACTTCACAATATATATATTAATTTTCTAATTAAAAAAATAACCAGAAGAATAATGATTTTTAGTGGTTGGGTTCCTAAATTACATTTTACTCTAATAGAATTACTAAGCACATCAATCAACCAGGTCATCAACTCTGATTTTATAGGGTTTTCTCTTCAGTTAAATTAGATCACCCACTGGTGAAGAATAATATTTTTCCACAGCCATTGGGCCAAACCGGAAAATACAATGATCTTTCATTTCTAAAGTACTGTCAGTAGTAATTAACAGGATTTATTATTAAAGTGTCTAAAATCACAGATTCTAATTTTCTGCTCCAGTGTATAAGTCTGTACTATTATATTTGCTCAAACTTTACATAATTTAGGAGTTTTAAACATTTCCAAACTTCAAGTATTTACTCTCTGTCATGGCAAAGATACTGTCACATATTTCTAATTTACCTTTCCAGGTTATAAAATTGTAGCAAGAAAAAGTCTCACTGTAAGTTTCTGAATAAAGCTATTCATTAGAAATGCATGAGAAAAACACTGACTTTTTAAAAAATTTTAAGCTAACTCTAGCTAATTGGCATCAACAAAAATTCTATAAAGATTGCATACATCTTGAACATGTAATGTATATTCAGAGGTTTGTAGTAGATTCATGTTTTAGAAATAAATCACCTTACTACTAATAATGCATTATTGTAATTTAAAAATTAAATATCTACTTCTCAATTAAGTAGGATGTCTCATTAAATTCTCACAAAACCTCTAATAAAGATGAACTGGGACTTTAAGGAAGCTGATCAGGCTGGAAAGTCTATGGGAGATGCTGGGCTCATGCAAGTTCATGAGAATACCTAGTGGAGCTCTATGGTCCTACTTTCCTTTTTATAAAATTCCGTGGTTCTAACTTCCTGTCTCCCTGCCTTAAATACCCTCCACCTTAGCACACAAGCCAGAATTGCACGTGGCTTGCCGGGTCTGAACATGCTGGTGCTGGGTTGCAGCCCTTTTTCCTTTATCTTTTTCCCAAATAAATCCTTTTTGGTGATGGAATACCTAGTTGATAATATTGTTCAATTGACACCTCTATTATTTGCATTTAATGGATGAGGTAACTGAGATTTAAAGTGATTGGGTTCCTAATCACTCAACTGGTAAACTGATGAGCCGAGGTTCAGCTATTGCTCTGTCTAATTTCATAGCGTGCTTCTTCCCAACTCCTTTATTTTACAGTAGTCAGGAAGCTGCAGTGGTTGAACTTTGGATAGTCCTACCTGCCAAATCATCAGCCTGAATTTCCTTTATTATATCAATATACTTTAATTAAATAAAAAACATTAAACATAATGGAATTGCACCAGAATATGTTACATTATAGAATATGACAATTCATAATAGATTGCACATGAGAATGATGTAAAATGGAATTTGAATGTTTTTGCTATTTCTTTGATTAAAATACCAACCTCCATGTGTATTTATTTCATACAATGAACTGAATAATGTGTCTGACTGGCTTGGAAAGTATTTGTTCGTCACACATGCAGGAGAGAGAGTAGCTATTCATTAGCTGTCATCTTTCCAAATAATTATAAGCTGGAGAACACGCTTGGAATCACTTTAGAGAATATTTTTCAAGGGGAAAAATAGACAAATGTATATGTAACAGCCAAGCAATCCTAAAGGGTGAGATACTGCAGACTTCCTTTACTCAAGGCTTTAAGTTCAGTCTTAGGAGCTGTCATTTTTCTTGTTCTGCATAAAATGTGGCATTAAACTAGACATATTCTTTCTTTCAAGTTGATTTGCGTTCCCTGACACGGGGGCATCAAATCACCGTGTGGAACCCACTGTCCTTGATTGCCTAGGAGAATACAATTGGTAAAGAGATAGTGCATCACCTGAGAACCCAATTGAAAGAAAGCACAGAGCAAGACCATTGATTTGACCTGTTAAATGGATTATTCAAGCTGCATATAAAATTTTCTCATATTTTCAAGTTGTCACTAAATAGATTTATGATTAATGCTGGGTGAATAGTTCAGAATAATAAATCTAGACGAAATCCATACAAAACCATACATATATATTTTGTCCCCCAACAGAAACGAGCCTTTTTATTAGCTTTGTTCAGCTCTGACTCATGAAATCCTTCACTCTAAACAGCTCACGATTGAACGAGAGAACTCATCTAGTTCTGATTCTATTCCTTTGGAGTCCCCAGGAGATTTTTCTAAGTGCATTTGTGGAAATAGACTCTAGGATGCAAGGTAGTCATGTGTATGCAAATGTGTTGGTGTATTTTGCAGTTTCATCACCTGTTCCTTCTGTGTATCTGTTCTCTTTCCTTTTAAGCTTGATGGAAACAGAAATAAGCAAAAATGTGTAGATTAAAAGAAGCAAAACAATAAATGATTCTAGAAAGCATGGGACTTCCACACTATGAAGTGAGACCCTGGAGGACACCACATTGAAAAATATTTAATATAGCACAATATAGTTTTCANAACAAAGTAAAATAAAGTCTTACATCTCTTAAATTCTTTAAATGCCTATTATTAATAATAGTTCCTTTTTAAAGTTGTATGTAAATGCCATATTAAATTTAATTTTTTGGTAATCTCTTTAATCAGAAACAAGGGAATTAGCCAGCTGTTTGAAACTCATGTTAAAATGTAATTAAGCATCTGATGAATATCTGTGCATATCAAATAGCAGAGACTAGTGTTTGTACACAAGATAGACCATACTCATTTGAATAAAGGCCTTATCAGATAACAATGCTGGAGTGGTGATGTGGTGTTTGCTGTGATAGCATTTCTAAAAAAAAAAAAAAAAGAAGGAAAGATCCCATAATTTGTCAAATAGTTTAGCATAACTTGTAAATCATGGCAACAACTTCTTAATCAACTAAAACATATCTTTACAGCTGACTACCAATGTACTTTCTATCATGCAATCTTTGCAAAGGAGTGTTGCACATTTTACAAGTTTTACAAAATGAAATCATAAGCTATTGTGTTATGAATACACTCCTCAATATCTCTTGCATTTTAGAAAAAATAGAAAATTGCAAAAAATATTTGAAAGCAATTTTAAGGTAACATATATTTGTATATTAGTTATTTCCAGAAAAATACATGGTGTTTATTCCTTTAAGACTTATAATGAATGGGCTGTATCCAAAATCATTATGTAATAATTTAACACCACTTTAGGTCTTCTGCTAGAGAACCATGCCGTGATAAAATCTGCATTTTAAATATGAGTTTTGGAAGATGAATATGAAAAAATGAAAATAAAATATGCATTTGATATTTGTATAGTACTAATATTAAGTCTTTTCTTAATTGATGACATGCTTGGGCAAGTCAGGACTATTTATTTAAATTACTTTCAGTTTGGAAAAAAATAAAACTGCTACCTATATCTTTGAGCTTTATATTTGGATTTGCATGGTGGATCAGACTATTAATTTCTTTAGTCCAACATCATATAGTGGGCAATTTTTTATGCTTAAGAAGAAGATAAAATCCTCCATAACCTGTATACCCAATCATGCAGTGAAATTTTATTTCTTGGGCTTCTTCAGAGTTAAAAGTATCTATTCATCATTATGTTTGATTTTTATGATGTGTACTATTGCCCAGAGGGATTCTGCAAAGATCTGAAGATTAATTTTACATGTGGTACCAAGTTGGACTTGAATCTAGGCTTCGAAACTTCCAATAATTCTTTCACTAGTATGATTATTTTTCATAATTCCTTGGAGGTTACTGTAATTCTAGTACATGAGTCAACATTATTTGATAAGTTGCAGAAGTGATATATTTCAGGGCATTGAAATTTAGTATATTTTACCAAAGATTTTCAAAGTCTACACTATCACAACAGTTGATAAAGTTATTGTAACATAGCAGTGGAAAAAGTTTCTATCTTACATTTGTATCCTAAAAAATCATGGAGCCAAGAGTTCAACTCTGCAATATTTTTATAAAATATGATTTAGCTTATAGCCCTGAATTTAGAGAGTTATATATGCTCCCTGACTATAAATTCAAAAAAGCAATCCAAAGAATGCCTACAGGTGCAGTTGGTAAAATACACATTAATTAAAATTATTTTATTTTTACAAGTGACATTTAAACCATTTGACCCTAAGGTTTTCCAGAGCCTTTGGCACCTTTTAACCTCCTTTCTGATTATGTAATTGTATCCAATTTTCTACTTTCAATGTCATCTCCAGGCCCTACTGATAGTATAAAAGCATGTCACTGTGACTTCTAGAACATCCATGTCAGAGCATTACTCTATTTATTCTAGTTCTTTAACAATAAAATTAAGTAAGTTTCTGGGCCCGGCTAGTTTGTGTAGTTCTTGGACCAGGATGAGCTGACAGAACTGAGGGTGAGCTATGAGGAATTCATTCCTGACCAACTGTACTCTACTGAACCCTGCTGTCACATTGCATTTAAGAGTCTACCAACATTGACGAGGTGCACCTGATGAGGGACAGACAGGCTCCAACATACATCCAGGCCTGCCTATGTAAGTGTGAGCTTGGGTGCGGAGGACTGTTGCACTTTCAGAAGTTCTAGTCTGCAACAGGGTGCTTATATGACTACTTCACGCATGTAACTTTTTTATGAATAAATGTAGTCTGATTTGCAGATAGGCATTCATACCTGTTTTGTCTCTCACTTTGAGCCTCTACTGGTATGTGTCACTGTAGTAATTGTGCACCAGCTAGGCAACATAAACAACACCCAATCTATTTCCCTGGTTCCTCTGTGTGTGTGTGTGTGTGTGTGTGTGTCTGTGTGTGTGTGCATGCACGCGTGTGTGTGTGTGTTATAATTTTAATATTAAAGTTTCAAAAAGTCAAGAAGACTATGTAATAAACCCTCATGCATCCAATCTACTATTCTATCCCACACCAAGTGACGCCTGTGCTACAGTCATAATAATCTGCTCTCTCTCGCTCTCTTTTTTTTATTATTAGTTTCAGGTATACAAAACAATGCAACAGTTATACTTTTCACCCCTCACAAAGTGACAATCCCTCTCCCCAGATCCAGCCCCCCAACATCATCCATATCTATTACAATTCCATTGACTCCACTCCCCACACTGTACTCCACATCCTGTGACTATATATATATATATAAAATTATAGTTGACATACAATATTATTCAGCTTCAGCTTCAGGTATGCAGTGCAGTGGGCACGCCTCTACACCATCCTAGAGGACATTATGCTAAGTGAAATAAGTCAGTCAGAGAAAGACAAATACCATATGATCTCACTTATATGTGAAATCTAAAGAACTGAATAAATGAGCAAAATAAACAGAAATACTCTCTTTTTGATAAACACGTGCATTTCAACCTTTCCTTACATGTAGGAAAAGTTTTGCTGCCTGACGTGCTTTTAACATCCTTATTCTTTACTTCCAGCTCAGCCGATCCATTCACGGTCTAGTTTCACTTTTATCATCTTTGAGAATTGTGACTTGAAAGTCAAGCTCTTCCTTTTCCTGTCCCTACAGCATTTTGAAGTTATTCCATCATCTTTTGAATTGTACTTTTGCATGCACCTGTATGTACTTATTAGGTAGCACTTAAGGCAGTGAAGATTATCTTTAATGTCTCTATATTCTGTGTATAACTCTCAGGGCTCAAGTGTGTTGGAAGGAATACTATCACTAATAGTACAATATTTATTATATTTTGTATATAATATATATGAAATTTTCTATTACATTTCTCCTTTACACATAATGCATGGAATATTTTCCTACTTGAGTACATTTCTGGTAAACAATGTTACTATTTCTCCCTTCATATCTAAGTTTATGTTTGAAAATTATACGAAGTCTAAAAGAACATCAGTAACACCGGCTACAAAGTCCAATGATCTTACGCCACGCACATTCACCCACATTTCACCACCTGGTTCATAGGATTATTGAACTGCTCGTTGTAATTTACGTGAACTGACAGGTCAGTTCAAGCAACTGTTTTGACCTTGTTTCTGTTACTTGATTTTGAATGAAATTACCCACAATAGCCAATGTTTTGACAATATATAACATGGTCCCCTACCCAGTGGTGTTTCCGGCACAGAGCATAGTAGAAATTCAGAATTTATCACTTTCTTCTTTTTTTGGGGGGGGAGGGGGTATGTGTGGGTGGGGAGGAGTAGTGATGGGAGCATATTAATTATTTCACAGCTTTGAGAGAGATAGATAGTATCAGTTTAAGAAAAGTAAAATGTGCAGTTATACACATGCATATTAAAC
>NW_017731705.1:1160373-1167520 GCF_001890085.2 Hipposideros armiger
AAACAATTTGAATACTCAATCCATAGGTTACAATTATTGAAATCCATTTTAACTTACCCATCTGGATTAATTTGAGTTCTAAATTGATTTCAAACTAATTAATGAGATAAAATGTTTAAAATAACAAAGTATTCTGCTTTGGAATCACATTGCAGATATTAATAAAAGTGCAGAGATGGGCATATTCACATATTCCCAAGGCAGTAGGACCTGTCTCAGAAAACTTTTGAAATACTATACATTCCTTGAGGTTGGATAGAAATTATGGGCTATATGCTTTCCAATTTTTTATATATGTTTTCCAATTAAAATATATTTTCAAGTTCATGGAATTATTAACCTAAAATATACATATCTTGGATATTGCAAATGGCATTTTCTTGGTCAAAAAACATGCATCTATATAACCATTCACTTAGGATATACAATGAACATTAAGGTAGGAATTATGATCTAATTACTTAGACTTAGACTTTGTATTGTTAATTAGCATGATCTTTCTTTTTATCTCTAAAATGACCTAATGTCTGTCCAGTTTACCTAAAAGGCTTTTTCTGAAACACAAAGCAAACTCAAAGGTAATTATATATGTTAGCGCATTTTCTAATTTCTAAAATGCTATTTGATGATAATTTCTTAGAAACTGATATTTAATAGTTTCATACCTTACACAGATACCTAAATAGCATCTCTGTAGAAATGGATAAAACAAGTGCTACTCAATGAGCAGGCAGCATGTGACCAGAAATAAAATAAGCTGCAAAGTTCCATGGAAACTTCTTGTGAACACTTAATGAACTCATTGGTACCTCAGAGAATGCAATGACAAGTGGAAAAAGTGACAGATAGAGAGAAGCATGCATCGGATGAGAGTTTCAAGCCCAAAAAGTCACAAGCATGTACTCTGCCGGTCGGTAGTTGCCTTCCCAGTCACTAAAGCAGTCTGCACGGGAATGAAATTTTTCATTTCCTCACAGAAGCATGGCCTACAAAACTAGGCAGTAAATAGGTGTCATTTACTCCTTTCCTTGTTGTTACTATTTTTCTTCAAGTCTTTATATTATATAGTTTTAATCTAATTTTACATTAGATGTATTGGGATGGGACTGAATGAGCCTTTGCCTGGCTCCTGAATACCCTAGTCACATCCTAGATTTTTGGTGAAGAGGGAGAAGGAAAACAAGCGGAAAAGGGTTCTGAGTTATAGATGCTTAGAATGAGGGGACAATGGGAAAATCATCTGAACATGTCCAGTTGGTAGTTAGAGATAAGGCGTTGGACTTGAAGTAGAACTGACAAGGCTTAATCCATTAACTAATAGAAAGTTTCATCTAAAGATGGAAATTACATTCAATGATCATTTTTTCACAGCACACATGAACATAAAAATATTTACATTTTCTTACCAGCGATCAAAACAACACACAGATATCCACTAGTACATTTTGTTTTTATGTCCCTAATAGAACAGTGACTCTCCTTTCTCACAATTCGATGGGATTGATTACTAAGGAACATAACAATCAAACCTAAATTGTAAGTGGCATGTTTGATTTAGGAGGACTCATGACACAATGCACAATTTATAAAAGTGTTCATTTTTGTGTTTTTTTTAAAGCTTTTTATTGGGGAATTGGGGGGATGGGAACAGTGCTGGGGAATTGAGGGAAGGGGAACAGACAAGTTGCTGTCGTTTTGTTCTTCAATCTAGTTGTGGAGGACGTTGCTTCACTGGCCCAAGTTGGCACCATCATTGCACTCTTCCCGGGCGAGGCAGATCAGTCGCCAGCTTCTGGACGGCCGCTCACTGCAACTGCTGGCCGCTCAGGCTGGCTGCTGGCTACATACGGTCCCATGGCAACCCACTGCAGCAGGGGCTGCAGCCTACGCCGTCACCAGCGACTCACGGCAGCCCAGCTCCAGGTTGAGCTGTTGTTCAGCATCTTAGCTGTGGAGGGCAGTGTCACTGGCCCTCATATGTGGGATCCAAACCGGGGCCCTCTGGCGTCCCAAGCCAGTTCTTAACCATCGCGCCACTCAGCCAGCCCTAAAAGTGTTCGTTTTATATTCTGCATTTTTTATATCTTGTGGAATGCTTCTCTATTTGCAATGTAAATTAAGAAGTAATGTTTGTTTTAATTTAACAAATATGGAGTGACAAAATTTCAATGAAAAACACTGAGATACTTTTCCAGCAAGTATCTGAGCATTAATAAAAATAATAATAATAATAATAATAATAATAATAATAATAATAATGGCACAATAGTAATAAGTGCTGTTAAACTTTTATTGAAAATGTAGACATTCAGTCATAGATTTGCCTGTATCTCTATCTATTCTTCTATTTGCTCAGAGTGTATGAAGGCTATTAAACCCAAAACTTATTAGGGAGAATCTACTCACTGCCTTCTTTGCTACTTATAATAAAATACAAATGACATTAATATGGTTTTCAAGGCCCTGGGCTTTCGTCTCTCAGGCTGTTCTAACAAAATTCCATGGACGAGGAGGCTTAAACAATAGAAACTTATTGCTCACAGTTCAGTCCGAGTGTGCCAGCATAGGTGGGTTTGGGTAAGGGCTGTCTTCCTGGTGTGCAGGCATCAGCCTTTTCACTGTGTCCCCATCAGAGAGAGGGCTCTGGGGGTTATCCTATTCCTTATAAGGTCATTAATTGCATCGTGAGGCCTCCACCCTGAAGACCTCATCTAAACTGAAATACCTCCCCAAGACTTCATTTCCACGTACCATCCTCTTGGTGGTGAGGGCTTCACCACATGAATTTGAGGTGGACGCTATTCAGTCAATAGCAGTCTTATAAGGTTTGGAGACCCACTTCCTCATATGCACCACTCTCAATTTTGATTTGTAGATTCCAACCCCTCTGGACTCTGTGGTTCCAGGAACATGTTACACTTCCCTTCCTTGGCACCTTGGCTCTGAAACTCATCTCCTAGGCCTGTGTGTGCATGGCGTCTCCTCTTCACCTGGTTCTCTGCTGAAACAGCCTCCTCTGTAGGCCTTGCTGACCCCCAACCTCCTCCAGCCTCTCTCATACCATATTGTCCGGTTTTATTTATTTATTTTTATGTCGCTTATCAATGATATCTAAAACTAGCTAGCTTATATATTGGTTTACTGATTTACGTAAATTCCATGAGAGCAGTCTACTACTCTGCCTTGTCCTCTGCTTTTCCCCCAATGCCTGGCACATAGTAAGCACTCAATAAACATTTGATGAATGAGATAATAAATGATCTGCTTATGAATTAAAAGCAACAGCAGCAACAATGACATCCTGGGTCTTAGAATTTTCAAGGGGCTCCAAAAGTAAAAGTGATTTCTCTTTTACTTTCCCTCCAAAAATAAGCAATGAACCAGCAGCTCCTGTGCCATCAGCCACAGCAAGCACAACATTAATAAAAATATATAACGATAAAGGTTTTGAAACAACAAAATTACATCCAGTAGACTAGGAAAGCTTGTTTACTAGGCAAAAAAAATCTATTTTTATTAGTAGATACTTATAAACTAAGCATTGTCTTGCAAAAGTGGAAAAGAATGAGAGAATTGATACGTGACCAAATGTAACTAGCAGATTATGGAAAGGAGGAGGAAAAAAAAAACCTCTTCTAGTGCTGGGAATGACTAGAAGGGACTAGATGGGACTACAGATTTCCCTACCTGAGAAGTAGAGTGAATGACAAAGAGAAGATTAAACCATTAGCTTGGGGGGGAGGTTCAGAAGGCTTAGTCCCTGCACCTCATAATGGCCACTCCTGCTACCCTTGGCAGAAGATGCCATGCAATACCAAGGAGAGATCATGGGCTCCAGGTTGAACAGCTATGGCTTCAATCCCTGCCCAGCCACTGACGGGCTGTGTGACAGGGGGTCACTTAACCTTCCTGAATGAATGGATGATTTGTTCTGCACAATGGAGGTTTTTATCTTGGGGGACTATCTTAATGAATTTTAAGCCCAACACTGTGTAGTATTTAACAGGTGATTACTATTTTTAACAATATTTAGTCAATTCATGGATAAAGAATTGGGGATAGGCATGCCCTGCAAGATTACAAAACTTGAGATGGTAGATATTTTTACAGCAATTATATAGCTGCCACATACATTAAAAATAAGACTGTTTATAAATTTACTTCTTTGCTTTCAGAAATATCTAAATTCACTAAACTCAAATACAGTCTAATGATAATGACTGCATACTGGTTTGCATAGTTAAGAATCAGGCACCTAAAGGGTATTATGCTAAGCAAAATAAGTCAGACAGAGAAAGTCAAATACCATATGATTTCACTTATATGTGGAATCTAAAAAACAATATAAATGAACAAACAAAACAGAAACAGACTGATAGCTATAGAGAAAAAACTGATGGTTGCCAGACTGGAGGGTGTTGGGGGGCTGGGTGAAAAAGGGGAAGGGATTAAGAAGTACAAATTGGTAGTTACAAAATAGTCACTGGGATGTAAAATACAGCATAGGGAATATAGTCAATGATATGATAATAACTATGTATGGTGCTAGGTGGGTACTAGACTTATCGGGTGGAGAGGTCACTGCGTATGTTATATAAATGTCTAACCACTATGCGGTACACCTGAAACTTACATAAAATAATATTGAATGTCAACTGTAATTAAAAAAATAAAAATAAAAGAATGGTTAAAAGAAAAAAAAGTTAAGTATAAGATAAAACCAGCCTAGGCTTGTATAGAGTCAAAGAGCGCGGTTTTTTTATAGGAAGAAAAATACAAGAATTGGAGAGTAAAATAATTGGCTGTCACTTTTAACTAAAATGAATGTTTGCACAATATTTGTAAGAGTCAAAATTAGAAAGTCTTCATTGTTTTATGACTAGGAGCCCTGTGACTGCATGGGGCACACTCCATTTTTCTCAGGAAGAGAAAAATGACTGAAAATCTTGCTGACAATGGAGAACATTACTTTGAAAGTAAGTTCCAGGACACTCCCACTTAGCCTTATGTCTCAGTCTATCAGATCACTGTAACGTGTTATTCAATGATGGCCTCCAGTCATCGTGAACAAGTTATGCTCTATTTATAACAGTCATCTTTGGAAATACTTATGAAGGACAATTAAAAGAGAAAAATGCTGATTCTTAAAGTGAAATAATTAAACTAACTCTAAGTTTGGCAAGAATTTATTATGCAGTATAGAAAATGCTAAATCAATTATGAATCAAACCAAAGCCATTGAGTTTGAATTTAAGGTAAGAAACACAAGCCGTTAATGAAACTAACGTAGATTTAAAAAGCAGAGAACAATCAGTGCAAGTAAAACTTGGACTGAATTTGGAGGAGTTTGCAGAGTTTATATAAATGTGGAGGAAAATGAGAACGAAGTTTATTGAGTATCAATTGAAGTCTTTCCACAGATTCTCACATTTAATTCCTTTTAATCCTGATGTAGTTAATTTTAATTTTACTTTGCAAATGATAACAATGTGAATACAGAGTTTTAGGAATTTTCCAAGTGTAGAAAATGTAGCCGGGCTCCAGAGAGCTTGTTCTATACTGTGCTATTTTTAAGCTCACAATAAGTAAAATATTATGAGATGATGTTTAGATATGGGAATGTATGTGATATTTGTGCAGACCTGCATATAGAAAGGATGGTACATACTGGAGATATAATATAATCCTTAGTGACTTGGGAGGATTCTGGGAATACCCCATAAACTTATTTAGATTTCCAGAAAAAAACCTTTCGAAGATGGTGGGGGTCCAAGGAAATGGGAATTTGTCTGTTCTGTTTACTCTCTTTCCCAAATTAATGCTCTTAAATGAAAATGGCATGCCCCTGTGTGTCCTCCCAGGGCAGTACAGCTGTTTCTAACAGAGGTGAAATTCAGTGTTGAGGACTAATACCTAAAAACTCAAGAAGATAAATTCCCTATGGTGTGACATGTTTCTTCCCTTTTGCTTTTCCAGTGGGATGGAGACTTCTAGAGGGAAAAGTATGGTGACTTCATGAATGTTGAAGACATATGGGTGAGTGTTCCCCGTATTAGGTTTTGGGTGTGTGTAAGAACAGTTTCAAACACTCATTGGCACTTGGTTGAATTACTAGCAAAATGACCAAAGGGTGTCCAACAAATCATCTCAGAGAAAAGTCCTCATTAGGAGATGGTAGCAGATAATGTTCTCACTCAAGAAGAGAAAGGCTGCCTACTCTCTATATAGATCCTCATTACACAAGTCTGTAAGCCTGTGATGCTGTGAGTGAGGCTCAGTCATCAGGTACACTACTGATCTATTGTTGCTGTTGATTTATTTCCTTTCATTAAATTTCTTAAAGAAGTGCTGGGATGAGCAGTTAGTTATAAGAGAGAAGCACCACACTATGCAGTGGGTTTCCCAGGCTCTGTGAAGTATGAATACTAACCCTAGAGCAAGTATTTAAGAGTTGTTTTGGGTAAGAGAAGTCTTCCAATACGGTTTACATAAAATCAGGTAACTAAAGCGGAACCACACTATGAAGCAGACTTTAAGGATGGGGAGCATAGCACTCATCTGAGTAGAACAAACACTTGTGATTTATAAAGGCTCATTCATTTAGTAAAAAACAGCACATCAAAATAGTTACATTTCCCCACTGATATATTCAGTGTATACAATAGAACAGCAGAGTCATTAGGTCAACCTTTACAGTGGGCCCAGGTTCAAGATTCACAGGGTACGAATAGGACTGTGTTTGGTATAGATGGACCTATCAGCACTAGATTTTGTTAAAAGAATAAGGAAATTTTCTAATTCCAGTGTGGTCATTCTGGAGTGTAATTTTGTGCTACTGTCTGAGATTAGTGATGAGAGCTAGATGCCAATACTGTTGGCAAGAGCAGGACTTTGAATCATTGTCTGCCTCCACTATTGAGTATCAAGCAATCAGCACATTGAGAGTACTGGTTAGTGCACAAATAGAAGAAAATGCCTGTGAAGGGCTCTTGGGATGCTCTTCTCCTCTGCTTGGTAGACAATCTGGGGTCATTACCAGTCACCGAAGGGAGTATTAGTGACTAAATTGCTCCTTTAAGGAAAGATTTGCTTTAGTTAGGATTCTGTTCTCTCATTGGCTGATGAGCCTACAAAAACAAACAGGCTC
>NW_017731705.1:1171700-1172771 GCF_001890085.2 Hipposideros armiger
TTTCCAATTTAATAGTTCAGGTTACTTGATCATCAGCTTGGCATTGGCTGCTAGTTGGCAGTTTATAGAGGGAATAAGAAGCAGATTATTTCTGTTTGTTAGGCTTCAGTGCCTACCTGGATGTGTTTAATCCCAAGAAAATGGAGCAGTGCTCAATATATGAATTTTGTAAACTTTCCCACTGTAGTTCCCCTAAGGGCTCAGGTACGTATTACTGCTACAGTCAGTACTTAGTTACTCGGATATGATAACTGACTGAGGTGTTAAATACATTTATTGAAATTTTGTTATGGCTAAGGCTATCACGGCTGACATAAACAAATGGAAATACAAATCTCTGCATTATTTTTCTAACCACCATAGCTAAAGAAACAGACTGCTCGTTCAGCAGGTGTGAAATTCCACTTTATGTACAAGCTACTCTAATTTCACAGTTGAGTCATAGAGTTGTCACAGAGCCCCATTGAGTAAATCTCACATTTGCATGCACTTAAGGTCATTACTGATTATGATAGAAATGAGCTTCGACACCTCCATTTATTTGTTGTCAGGGAATAGGTTTTAAATTTGAACACGCTCTAATTGTGCTTATTCCACAGCAAGATAGGGTGATTTCAGTCCTGTCTTGACTTGTCATAACAAAATTTCCACTTCTAAAATACTACCTTTCAATAACTTTACTCTTGATCAGATTTCCCATGCAGTATTCTGACAGATACTAAATTTATATCATGCCACGGAAATACATAGAATACAGGTTTATCATTTCACATGACTTCTCTCTGAGAAGGTAAGAATCTGAGCTTTTCCCATTACAGTATGCATAAAATTCTTATTAAAAATGAATCTTAATATCACTCTCCAGGAATATAGGACAGTATGTAAAGAAAGTTTTTTTCACTCTGTGGTGATAATATATTGTATATCAGATATGCACCAAATGTCATCTTTTGAACAGTACAATTCACGATGTAAATAGGGTCTTCAGTAACAAAGTAACTATTCAAAAATTTATTAAATCTTACATCATTAACAATTACCATTAAATTTAATAGGGTGGTTTCCTTTAAG
>NW_017731705.1:1174321-1175113 GCF_001890085.2 Hipposideros armiger
TTATAAAATTTTATGTTGAGCTGATAAACAGTGAACCAACAAGTGAGAAATCCATAAACTCAGTATCTTTTAGCATTTTTAGTTGCATCGATAAATAATAATAATGGTTATGAGTCATTTTCTATCAGTAGATTTTAAAATTAGTTTCACTCTAATCTCTACTTTAGCACATTAAATAATCTAGGATATTATTAGCTCGGCATGTCTCAATACACACATTTAATTTCAGATAACACATTTTCTATCCCATAGTTCTATGCAATTTATCAGTTCTGTGCAATTTCATGACACTGAGCTCGATATCATAGGGCCTAGAAAGTGAGAATAACACTGGTAATTAAATTGCTTACAATTCAAAGGGTGATAACTTATAACTATAAAAAATATATATTTTCTAAATAATGTAGTATTAAGTATCATAAACATTGCACAAATACCATGTTTTGAAACTGCAGATAAAGAAATATTACTACCCGGCTATGACAAAGCAAGAGGGGTTGGAGAGAATGTTACTTTTCAGCAGTGTATTGAAGGATGGTTAAAATGTACACCTACAGACATGTGCAAAAGCTTATCCCAGGCAGTGGAAGTGGCCTTGGCAAAATCATGGAAAGATAAATACATGGTACATGTATTAATCATGTGCATCTGTGCCCAAAACTTAAGATGCATGGTAAAAGTTAAGTTTTAAAAGTTATGTTGAGCAAGGCTCTAGAAAAATGGAATGACTCAGTAAGAAGAATTCATTTATTCATAAGGCCAAACAGCAGGGAAAGAAAAGATTTGGGTAGG
>NW_017731705.1:1176454-1179400 GCF_001890085.2 Hipposideros armiger
TGATATTCATTTCAAAAAAGGAAGACAAAACCAAACCAAAAAACAAAGAAAAACGCCCTCCAGTGGGTTATTCCTTTCTGATGTACTCAGATAGCTTGAAGCAGATTGGTAATAAGTAAAATAAAGAGACTTTGACATATTTGAAGAAATTCAGTTTAACAATAACAAAGTTATATAAGTGTTTGAGATTGCATTCCCAGTATCTAATTTATTACATCAGTATGTGGTATCGAGTGTTACAGACATGTTCCCCTGGAAACACCCATATGGCTAGAGTGAATTACAATACTTAGTGTCAGTACTATCATCTATGAACAAACACATTGTACCTGGACATTTCATATCCTTTTCTCTCTGGTAGTAATAATTTTGTTTCATTGTAATTCCCTTCTACTTGTAGCACACAAACCTGAAGCTGAAAAGTATAAAATTGGCACCATGGATTAAGTCTCGCAAAAATGATGTATATGATTAGATCATTATTTCTAAGGAAAAGAGATGAACTTTAACTATAAATGCTGTAATGTAATCAGAAATATCGGGGAAAAAAGCAAGTCCATCCCTTATGCCTACCTCCTCACGTTTTCTTCAATTTTTATTGCTTATGTATTTGTTGCTAGTTATATATTCTTTTGGCATTCAAAGGTCATTTTGGTGATAAATGTGCTTATGCCACATGGCTTTTTACTGTCTTTATTGAAAAAAAAAAGCTAGGCTTGACATAGACTTTCTCTAAATACTGTGAAAATTAATGAATATGAGGGATTGCCACAGTCATCAGTAATAATCTGTTAAAATATCCAATAAGGAAGAAACTATTTGTGATTTGGAGCTTGATTATAAAATCTAAAAGATTCATTATAGAAAATAACGTACTTCAGATCATGTTATAAATTTCATATATTGCACAGTATATCAAGAGGCTAAATTTGTGCAATTATACATGAAAATATCTCATGTCAAGTAAATTATATGAGGTAAGCTTACATTTAATTTTTATAAAAGACTAGAACTTAAAGTGATTTGATGACATTTATTATTCCTTCCTGCCATAAACATTAGTTGAAATATTCAGTTTTAGTTATAAAATGCATAACAAATGGAAATAGGTTTATTTTAACATGGCGTTTCCAAAATTAAAATTTAGTTCATGTAAATTTATTCCGTAATATAGAACTTAGGAAATTAATACTGAATTGTGAATTCAAAATTATATAGTGGCATGTCATCTACAAGTAGCACAATAGGAAAAAATAATGAAAGTGTATAAGAGCTTGCAAAGACTTTAATTCCATAGGAAACAACTTGTGTAAGTAGAAAATTGTTATTACATCTAACTAGAAAATTTACATTGAATCACCAAAAGGGATAANTGTGATATTTAATAATTTTGGTCAAAGAATTTCAGCTGCAACTTTAAGTTTTAACAATTAAAAAAAGAAGCACTAATTTCAATGGGAATATTTTATTCGAAAAAAATTTTTTATTCTGAAAGTTTTATATTCTGAAATGTAAAAAAAGGCCTTAATATCAGAAGTTATTGAACGAAATAAAACAACACTTAATTTTCAAACAGTACTTTTATGTACACATTTATCAAACAATTGGTGATCTTTTTGACAATATTCAGTCTAATGTCCAATCCATTTATCTGTATACATTCAGAGAAAACCATGTAGATTTAAAAAACACATATCCGCTCTCATCTTCATTCACTTCAACTTTGCATTTTTTATTCAGATATGAATTAGTGGCTATGAAATCTTAAGATACATAATTAAAAACAATATTTTTGTTGCAACTTTGTAATATTTCTCATTAGACTTGGAAAGACAGTAATATTTTTTTTGCTCTGAAAATTTGCTTTCCAGAGCCCTCAAGCAACTGACAGCATGAGAAATGAGGGAAGGATACATGGTTCTGTTAAATCTCATCTTTGATAAGTAGTCCATAGGGCTTATGCTTTGAATCTATGAAGTTTAACAGACCTCGAGTGTTTCATTCAAGCATCCATTGTTTGATTCATTGTTATTTAGTTATTATGTAATAATGAGCCTGAATAGAAAATCCTGTCAACTGAAATATTTTAGTGAATTCACAGCTAATGTATTCTAGTATTATCTCTAAGTAAACTGGTACTTGGGGATAAAGTTAAATTTTAAGATGTTAACTACATTAAGTATATTAAAATAATATTGCTTCAAAATTACATAACCATGCTTTTCTGTTATGAACACTGTCTTGGGTTAAATTAAAACTCTATAATATAGTTACTTAAATTTAATTTTAAAATAAAAGGTGATTATATTAGCATAGCATCTGCAAAAGAAAATAGCACACAGCAATTTCTTAGTATAACTAAATCATATATTTTTACAAATGAATTTTCCTGCTTGAGTGAACCATTTTTTTGACACAAAACACAGGAACTTGATATCAAGCATAGACCATTAATATACCTGTTGGTCATATTATATTATAAATATTAGCCTTCCAAAGAATTTTAATATATCTTCTATGAAAACTTGCTATAAGGCCAAAAGGACATGAAGTGGAGTGCTTCTGGATTAGGATTCAGAAGACCTAAATTAATTCTCACTGTACCACAGTATGTGAGCTGTAATTTGTAGATATAAATGCTTATTCTTTCTATTCTAGACTTCTTGTGAAAAATAAGAGTCAAGAGCTATATCTTCAATATGAAGTTTCCAGTAGATGTCCCCTGTCCACTGCAAGTTTTAAAACATTTGATCACAGAAGTAACTACCATAAAATCTTACATTAATCATTTGATAGGTAAAAAATGCACAGATATTAATGTACTCTGAAATACTCACGTATGAATACACTTTCTTTACTATGTTAAATAGAATGCTACTTGTCTCTTCAGAAAGAGCAAGTACCTTTTGTTTTTTCTGCTCATGTCAGGTGATTGATAGAGGCTTT
>NW_017731705.1:1181456-1185329 GCF_001890085.2 Hipposideros armiger
TTCCATTTTCAAGGAATGTTATTATTATTTGAGGCTTGGAAACAAAATGTCAGGCATAGATTTGACATTATTGAAGGAAATATTTATTGTGGAAGGTATGGCTACAGATCTGTATTTTTTCATGAAGCAAAAATTAAACTACTCAAGAGAAGAAGACACAGATAGAAGAAGGTTTCTACTCCTTGATAAATTTCAAAAATCTTTGTTTGCTACCATACTAGATGCAAAAGAAATTGTCTGCTCCTTCAGAAGGGGTGAAAGAACAAAATCATTAAAAGATTGGTCTGATTAATGCATCACAAAGAACTACCCTTAAGTCATTCTTCTTGTCTTAATTGGTAGTTATTATTTTTCTTAGCCATACGTAATGATGGTTCTTACTATTGGGTTGCCAGAAAAGTCATGACGCATTTTTGCAGTGAAAAACATAGAAAAAAATACGTCATGACTTTTCTGACAACCCAATACAATCATTGTCACCTTATATTTGGTCAAATTCAGGGTATGTGAAAACCATGAAATCAGCTATCAATTGTTAAAAGAAGTAACACTCCCTATTCTACAACAATTTAAAAACTACAATTTTCTTGTTGTATTAGAAAATAAAAATTCAAGAAAAAAACCTGTGCAATTGAAGAGAGAAGAACTATTGAAGATACAATGTTGAAAGGACCTAATGAGCAAGGACATATCATGAACAAGATATGCCACATAGGATGCTGGGACCCCGCCTCCAACTTATATGTAATAGTTATGCCACTCATATGCCTTTAATTGAATTCCATGTCAAGCTATGAACTTATACAGGTAAACATTAAAATAAAGGTGANTATGTGTTTACAAAGCAAATTCTTACATATTCTGTTAAATTTGCATTCCTTTCTTTGGTTTAGGTTGTAGTGAAGTTGTGTCACATCTGTTGTCATAGCAAATTGTCACGTTTCCATACTGCTTAATATTTTCTGCTCCTAAAATTCTGTGTTTACATTACACCTTGAATAGTCAGTTGTGACTTCTGAGAGAGGTTCAAAGCACTATGTAAGATTTACTATTCTGAAAAGGTAACTGATATTGTTACATCCATTATCCACATTAAGATCCATCTCATTCATGCCATGGTCTTTTCTCTTCTAACGCCTCCATGAACCTGGAACACCTCTCCTTTCCAAACATTCTTGGTTTCGGTCATGGACTTCCTTATCTGGACTCGAAACTGCCTGATAATTTTCACTCATCGGCATATTTCCTGTCCCCTTCATATTTCCAAAAACTCACTAGCAATGCACGTTTTTCAAATAATAGAGGCTACTATTCATTGAGTACCTTCTATAAATGAGGTATTGCATTAGATACTTTATAGTTTTTATGTAATCTTCACAACCACACCACAAAGTAAAGATTATCTCCTTAAAAATAACGAAACAAAAACAAGGAAACAAACCACAACACCCTTGTGCAAGCTTTCCAAGTTCACACATTTCATACAGAACCCAAATAAGTTTAATGCTAAAGCCAATGCCAGTGCTTTAGATTAATATTATCTAGTTTATTTGCTATAAATAAATAAATCTGTTAAAATGGCAGATTCCAGTACACACTGGATTAAAGCTTACACAAACGAAATAGAAAAAAAAAAGGCAGCTAATCTTTAAAGCATCAGCATGATATAAATAGTAGGAAAGTAAATTGATAGATTCATTCTAAACCTTATGGTTGAAACTTCAATAAGCCACTTACTTTGATCCTTAGAAATCAACTTTCAGAGCTTTCCAGAGTGTGTGGAGCTGCCCCGTGCACACCATGAGCATATCACACACTTGACCCACATGAATTAGCTCAACCCAAGAACCCAAGTCACACTTCTGACTGGTCCTCTTATTGCCAGTAAACTACTGGTTTCTTAAACTATCTTTCCTTTTAACATAAATTATCTTTGTTCTACCTTTTTTATCTTAATTTCATTTGTCCTGTTTTCAGCTGCATGNTAGAGTATTTTTCTAGGCTTTCTAAATGTAACATAGTTTTCCTGAGTCTTTTATATTGCTACCAGAGATTAAATGACTCAATACAAGTTTGCAGATCAAGGAAAAAATATAGGTGGAATTAGAAAAACACATTTTAACAGGAAAGTAAAATTGTAACATATGAAACATGCTACTCTCATTTTAGTCATTCTTGATGAAAGAGAAAATGATTTAAAAAAAGTCAAATACCATTTTTAGATGTTAAAAAGCTTTATTAGAAATAACGTGATACCTCAAAAGACTAAATATTCAACTTTCAATGAAAAATCTTACTGCCAGTATGTGTATTTTAATATACTCATAACACAACTCTTTTCTGATTAGATGAGACATCTTAATTTGATTCATATAATTATAAATAATGAACTAAATATTCATGAGACATATAATTCTAGAAATGTTAAGTTTTAACTATATGATATATATCTTAACATTGCTATGGTTGACTTTTGAAAAAAGACTAAGGAAATATATGATTAGGTCATGAAAATATATGTCATAAAAACTTATGATCCCTTTATAAAATTTTAGCTAAAACTATGTTTATCTTTTTTTTTAAGGTAAGTTATGATATGGCATCAAAGGGGAAAAGCATGGCATTCTGAAATAATAAAATGCAATGTTACAACAATCCTAAAGTATTTTATGGCACGTGTGGATGACATTCTCAGTTATAATACCCATTATCAAACTAAGGAAGAAGTAGTAAACAAAAGTGTAAAAGTTAGAAATATAAAAGTAGATTTTTTTAAGCAAGAAAAACCCAAATCAAGAAAATTTGGCTAATAACTTGAAACATGATTTTTTATTTTCCTGACTGGCAAGAGATGCATGTATTCAATGGAGGCTTTCACCTTTCACCTTTTCTAATGTATCATGTAGACCACATTGCATCCTACCAGTAATCAGATATATCAGACACATTAGGAAGATCCTGTGTATACACAGTGAGGTAGNATATATAAGTGAAATCATATGGTATTTGTCTTTCTCTGACTGACTTATTTCACTTAGCATAATGTTCTCTAGGTCCATCAATATTGTTACTACCTTTAAAAGAATACCAGCAAATCTATAGTTACAAAGAAAAAAAGTCTGTAAAGCATGCATTAAAATATAACACAAAGATAAATCATTTTCTAGGGAGAATTGCTTGTCAATCAGTAGAGGCCAACTAGATAGTACCACTTATGGTGGGGCAAAATGAAAATTGATTCAAATATCTTAATGGACCATGATCAAATCATCTCTCTCCATATTTGAGTCTTCAAACAATTAGAAAGTGAAAAAGTTGGATTCAGTGATTGTTGATGCCTGAATTTCAATTTCAGCCTTGACTAATCCAGAGAGTCTCCACTCCTACTTTCTACAGAAAAAAAAAAGGCAGACTGATTTAATTTTTTTCCAATTTTGACTCTTGCCTTTTCTCTGACTCATCATTGACTAAATATGGTGTCCATGAATCAATTTTAGGGAAATCTCTCATTCTCTCGAAATTATCTGCAAAAATGTATATGTTCATGCCTGCATGTTCTTTTTGTCCTAGGAGACAAAACAGTTTCCAGAATTTAAGTAGCATCATCCCCTGCACAAACCTTATTTGGTTAAAATTACTTGCCATGCCACAGTGCAAAAGTAAACTCTAAATAATCACAAATGTGGAATTACATTTTAAATAAAATGGTTTGAATATAGTATGCTATATTAACATTTTATGCTGTGAGTTTTAAAAAACAGAAAATCCAGCTACAATCTCGGGAGTTTACAATCTATTTATAACTTTGTTATACTTTTATGTAATATATTTAACTCAATTCTTTGGACAATATAACACACCGAGGGGAGATAG
>NW_017731705.1:1187581-1205199 GCF_001890085.2 Hipposideros armiger
TCTCCCAATGGCTCAGTTTACATTTAAAGGTTCTTAGCAGAGTATAAAAAGGTTCCTCAAGATTTGAACTTCAAATCTCTCTCTAGACTTATTTCCAAAAATGCCTGAAAATGCACTTCTCCTTTCTACCAAAGTAAACAAGTCATCATAATCCTCTTTATCGTCATCATAGCTCTGACTCTTGGCATAAGCCTGAGATTTTCTTTCCCAATCACCCCTTTTCATCTGGGTAAAACTCCTAAAACAAAAGTGCCTAGCTCACTGTAGGAGTTTAATAAATGTTAACTTTTTAAACAGACTCTTATCTTATTTACCTCTTCTGTGAAATTTTCCATGCCTTTCTCCAGTTGTTTTTCTGGGCTCTAATGGATATCTGGCAATGACACCTATTAGCAGCTCTCATGGGAACTCATCCTTACGTGCCTGTTGCCCACAGCGGCACTTGCAGTTAGTTCCTGCCCTACTACGATGATATAGTGCATATTAGGCCAGTAACAACCATTTATAGATAATAATAACATTATTATCAATGTTAGTAAGAACAACTTTCGTAGATAGAATCCTTTCAGGGTCTGTATTATAGTACGGAAACAATACAATAATACAGAAACAACGCAAGCTAATTCTGACATTCTCTCTGACAGGTAAACTGACAAAGGGAGAAAGCAATTTTTTGACTAAGGTAACACAGCTAATACAAAACAGAGATATCATTCAAACACAGGCCGATCTGTACCAAAAGCCATCTTTCTTCCAATATAACATTTTGATAGGCTTGATGTTTCCTGAGTGTTTTTTCTTACCCCTCCTCTCTCTTTCCCAACTTCTTGCTTGCTTCCTCCCTCTCCCCCCATACTCCCTTCCTTCCTTCCTTGGTATGGGTGCGTCCTTTATGATTTTGGCTAAAATTAAATGGTAAAAAAGTAAGGTTCAAATAATATCTGTTTTTCTTAGTTTATGATGTTATTCTAGCTTTCTATAAGGCTTATAAGTAAGAAGAATAAATAAACTTTTACAAAGATTATATTCATATTGATGCCAACAGAGTTTTTTTAAAAAAATGTTTAATATTCCTTTATGGAGGAAAGCAGCCCACAAAGGCAGAAGTATCCAGGGTTTCCCTAAGTCATAAAACAACCCTGATTCTTAGTCTCCTGCAAAAAAAATTATATCACTGACATATTATTCTAATTTGGATATATATTCCCAGCCCCTCAACATTTAAGTTAATACTTTTTTAAGGCTTGGAAAAAACTTAGGAGTAATTGTAGCCATTAGGAAAAGCTAAGGCTTATGTAAAGTCATTTTTAATTATACAGGTTAATTTTCACTGATACATGTATTAGTTCAATGGCTTTTTGTCTTGAGCTAATACCTTCCATCCAGTGTGAACAATTATATTTTTAAGTTTATAAACATTACTATGAGATGAAAAGAACAAGAAGTATCAGGAAAACCAATTAAAACAAACCACACCAGTGGCCTCAACTCTGCTGCCCCCAAAATCTTGCAATATATGAAACAGATACCTTCAAATAGTTTTGTCCCTTTCTCATGAAAAAAAGAAAAACAAAACTTTCCTTAGAGAATAAACATCCTTTGAATGTATTCAACTACTTCTTTTATCAACTTGAACTTTATCAACAGCAGTGGTTCTCAGATTCTCTGTGCATTCGATTCATTTGGGGAATTTGTATAACTGCAGGTTCCTGAGTTTCAAACACAGATTCTGTTTCGGTGATGCTGCCATGACCCCTTGGGAACTTCATTTTTAATAAGTATCTACAAGTGTCTCTGAAAAAAATAATCTATGCAAAACATGTTGAGAATTCTGTCATACAGATTTGTGAAGTGGCATGTAACATCAAATCACTTTTGTTTACAGTAATGCCTCTCTTGGTGCTTAATTGGAAGAGTTAAATAATAACGTGTTAAAATACCGTTTACCCTAAATATTCTAATACAAGATATGTAACTTTTTAAGTTTTTTAAAATTAATTGATTAATTTATGAATAGTGAATGCAGTTTAAAAAAAAAGTTCATCTATGAACAAGCAACCTCTATAGATTTTAAATAATAGTCATTTTCCTTATCATTTCCTGTGGCTACAAGGCCACAGATTAATAACATCTAATCACAGGAAAAATATTCCTGTAGATAAAAACCTTCATAGGACACACATATGCGATGTTATTAGTTAAATAACGTATGCCAAAAGAAACGCATAAAGATTCTATCAAGTTTCAATTTCAGAAATTTATTCTGCTTTTTTGTTTTTCTTTTTGCATTATAACAAAGATTTAAAATTTTATTTCCTCAAATCTATTCGAAATCCACTTGATGGCCATGTGAAAATGAAAAGAAAACACAAAAATTATGAGTATAGGTAGATTGCATGTGTATTATTTATATTAGTCCTAGAATTTTACATAGAAGATTTGTTTTCAAACTTTATGATTTCTTTGTGGCTGATTCAGACCCCGACACCACTTAGCTGCTTGCATTTACCTTCCTTAGGATCTAAGAGAAAACCACCAAAGTGGCGAAGTGGCGGCGGATGGATAGGTGGGGAGGGTAAGCAGTAAATCATTTCAGACAATTTCACACTCAAGGATTGTTGACATGAGGCAGGGCAGAGGAAATAACCCTGTCAGCACCTGCATCTTTAATGAAGGACAACGTTGCGCACATTTAGAGAATAGAGAGGGAAAAATAAATCACGTTTAACTTTAAAGTGGGCTGTCAGATTTATTCAAATAGAAGCACAACCTTGTGTGCTTCCCCCTCCCTGTGGATTTCCACTTAAAATCTTGCAATACACACACCTCAAAAGCAACGTTTTTTAAACCATAGATGTTCTTCACGTTTTCAATTCCATCCACATACGCCAAATGTATAGTGTTAAAACCTGGTATTTAACATTTGTCTGTCATTGCCTTCCTGACATCTGTTACAATCAGAGGTGAATGTTTAAAATGTAAAGATAGGTGTCTGTCAGATTTCTTTGTCGCGGTGATTAAGCATGTGGCATAGAGAGATACAGCTCGCCTCAAGAGAACACCACATTTGTGTTTTAAGAGTATTTTTTATGTGAATAAGAGATGAGATAAATTGACGAGAGGAAGAGCTAGCGGTGGTTTTAATAAACAGGCAGGTTTTAACGGACTCTATAGGCCCTGAAGGGAACAACTAAATGGCTGGAGAGACCCAATCATTCCAAGAATCAACTTCTTAACCATTCCTTTCTCTTAAAACTGACTTATTAATTACCAAAAGTACTATTTCTTGATTTCAAATGTACAAGTATTTTCTAGTCACCACCCTGACACACCAATCACTTCACACACAATATTGTAAAACATAACAGCCATTGTAAAAATGTATTACATAGGGAGACAAAACAGAAACCATGAGCTGGGTTACCCATCCATTCCGGCATTATATTCAAATGATGTTATAATATTTAATTACACCAAGCGACCAATTCACAGCTTGACTAAAAACCTCTTTATTATTGTGGTAATAAAATAATCTACCTTATGTCTGCTATTTTTATCGCTCTTTGTTTTTATCCCTTGAGGCACTATTTTCTTCACTTATCTGAATTTTGAAATAATTTTCTAATGAAAGAAGATATTTTCGTAAGGGAGAGAGTGGAAGTAAATCAGTTGAATGAGAAACTGTGTTTTTTCAAAGTCATTAATATTTGATCTTCCCGTCTTTGTTCCCTCTGAGCTGTGCTAAACTGAATCCAGGTCCAAGGCCTCTACTGAACATAATATAGACCAACAACAACAAAAAGAATCAGGACCTCATTTCATTCTGAGATTAATGTGAAGTAGGGGTATTCTGAGGCTGACGACTCCTTTCAGTAGGTTTGCTAATCTCCCTAGCCTGAAAACAATTCTCTTAGAAGAAGGTAGTTATGAAAATTTACTTCCACTCTGCAGGTGTGCTTTTTGAAAGCTAACAGAATATTTCCTTGATAGATAAATTACTTTAAAATAATTCTTGAACTCTGCGGTCCTACACAAGAAAGACATTTAACTTTATATATTCCATTTTGGGGCACCCTTATTTCTTTTTAAGGTGTTCCATGGGCCCTGAGTTACTAATCTGTATGACATATTGTAAACTAGTTGATAACCGACTGACTGCCTTTGTAACCAACCTACATATTGTTTTGAACAATAAATTAATGTATTTTAAGTTCTCTTTAGTTTTAAAAATGCTTGCATGTAAGTAAGCAATTGCAGGGTTTTCACAAATTTTGGACAAATTCAAATTGATTTGTCTTCTCTGAAATTACACAATATATTCTTGAATTAAAAGGAAACTTTGTATTCCATAGATAAACTATACAAACCTTACCTTTTATTCTTCTTAAAAAAAGCATCTTTATAGTCCACCGATAAGCCTTACCTTTCATTCTTCTTGAATGAAATGGTAACTTTATATTCCATGGATAAACCTTACCCCTCCCCACCCCACCACGTTCATGCATGCAGTCCTTCTTTCAGACATCCAGATAAAGATGATTTAAACCACACTTCACCATTTTGAGATTTGATTACCTGATCAAATTTGTTGACCTGGAGCATTTATCACCTTAAACTGCTACAGTTTACACCTAACTGACAACAATTACACCTAAGCTATATCTATCTATCTATCTATCTATCTATCTATCTATCTCTCTATCTCTCTATCTATCTGATCTATAATTATGTCTAAATATATATAAACATATATATATATATAATATTACAGTTTTCAAGACACTTTCATATAAATGTCCTCTTTATCCTGACAATTTGAAAGACAGTGAATTACTTTGTACTTAAATTTATATTTTTCATATACTTCAATAGAGCATAACATTTTTTTGTATTGCCATTTTTTGATATTCAGTTCATTCACTAATTTTAATCAATACACAGCAGAGTAGTGCCAAGGTAAGGGAATGTAGGAACAGGTAACAAACACTTGTAGTGGTTGCAATATGTTAACCTAACTCAATACAAAATAACTAAATGAACTTCACTACAACAGACTTTACATTTTCTGTATCCTTCCACCCTATAGAAATGGTTTTAGCAGATATAAATCCTTTTGTTAGTTCAAAACTCCCTTATCTTCTAGGTCAAAGTGTCAATCTTAACCCTGCACAGGGGAAAAAAAATATCAAGCCCTCCTAATTGGTGTGTAGACACACATGACAAGTTACACTTAGTTGCTATATATAAAATAAATGTAACAATAAAACAAAGAAACAAAAGTCAAGCCTACAGTTTGGTTAAACAAAACACCATATGCCATTCTTTCATGAATAACTTAGCTAAATTATGATTCATTAAATATATACAAATAACCACAATTTGTTCCCATAGCTTTATCTAAGAGGAAAGTTGAAATGATATTTTGATTACTGTATCAATGTATTTTTTTCCATTTTTCTCTACCATAACATTGGGTTTAGGCAATTTCCTATAAAAGAGTTTAAGTAAAGCTTTTTATAGCAATGTTATTCTAGCACCATAATAAAATGATGGCTTCAAGCAAACAGGTTTCTAACTTCACCAAAAACAATAGCAGCTATGGCAGTTACACATCAGCACGTTGCATTTTTATTCTAACACTGTTCAGCCTGATAATTAACATGTCACCACTCTAAAGAAATTTCAGTTTTAAAGTTTTCACTTTTTTTGATGTTCATTTTCTATAGTACGAACTTGCATTGTGATGTTGCTATCCTTTTTGTGTTACACGTTTCTTCCCTGCTATAATTATTCTTCCAGCACTCTAATTCATTTAGTTACTATAACTTCTTACATGTTTCAATAACATTGAACTTTTTTGAATTTTCTCAGTTTCTCTAAGGAATTAATAAGCTGCTCTATAATCAAGGATAATATTTGATCTCTGAAATTTATTAGCACACATACTCAAGAAACCATTCACACAGACTAACAAGTTCCAAAGACAATCAACAAATTTGATTTAAAACATACTCAGTAAAAAATTAAGACACAGAAGAAATACTGGTCCAAGTTTGATGAAACAAGTGCATGGCACTTACCTGGAATAAGCTGTGACAGGCACAGGTGATTTTTTGATAAGCTGAGGAGTGATATTATGACCAAAAAAGGAACATGTTTCCTTTTCATCTTTGTCCCTTCCTTGCATTACACCCAGCCAGTAATACAGATGTTTTATCTATAAGAAAAAAAAAACACCAGAAAATTATTCTTTTAATGGTTATCCATGTAGAGATAAAGAAAGTATTTAAAAATATCTTGTAAAAACTTATTGTCCAAATGCATTTGAATGTCATTTTTCAAAAATGATAAAACAGATAAATGATTAAAATGACTATGATTTGATATATAGATGATATATTAGAAAATTGTACACTTGAAACTCATGTAATTTTACTAACATTTGTCACCCTAATACATTTTAATTTAAAAAAATGAATACAACTTACACAGGATAAAGTGTAGGATATGCATTTTGAACAAATGTAGTATTTATTAATTTGAAATTTTATTTTCAGTCAGATATAAATAACACATGATTCCTTGGTTTTCTATTCCTTTTAGGGGATACCCGATAATTGTTTTTGATTTCCCACCAATTTAACTGGAACACTCTCATTAGGTCTAAAAGAAATGCTGGTTATTCATTCACTAAATAAATATTTACAGATGGCTTTTAATGAGCCACTCACTATTCTACTTTGGGGATATAGCAGAAGACAAAAGTATATATTGTCTCTTCATTCAGGTACATAAACAATTTGAGGCCCCTTTATTTATATCAATATATAAACAAATTAAAAAAAAAAACTTTGTAGATGTTCTATTCTAAAAAAAACACTCTGTATCAATCATGAAGGGCCCAAGAAACATAACACAGTGCCTTGTAGGCAACAGGACTTTTAGTCAGAGGGGCTTTGACCAGATGATGATTCTAACAAATGGCAGTATGAAACTACAGGTAGTCACGTGGAAGACTAATCAGTTGTTTCTGGGAGAACTGACCAAACATACTGAAGAAATGGCATTTGAGATGTGAGATAATATGTGATAAGAGGAGAAAAAAAATACTCTTTAGAATGAGAAAACAAATAACCAAATATTCAAAGTAAAATATAAATATATATAAATAACATTATACTGATATATTCAGGGAACTGTAAGGGAGTTGTTTGGCTCGATGATAAGAATTTGCCAGGATATAATATGATAGAAAACTGAAAAGATAAAGATATAATAAGGAGTTGCTGTGGAGTTTAATGATAGATTATTATATCACCCAGATTACTTAGAAGATAACTCTGGCGGGAATGTGAAGTATAAAGTAATTATGAGGAAACTTAGTTCAGAGGTCATAATAATAGAGCAGAAACTTATCATGAATGCTTATGAAGGACATTGGCAGAGGAGATGGAACAAATGGCTGTTAGGGAGGGAATCAGATGGGGGACATTATACAAATAAATTTTGCCGGACTTGGTAATTGATTAGATTTGGGAGATGGGAAATGGAAAGACATTTAGTCACTTATTCAAAATACATCAATAAATCTAGCACAATACAAAATGTAATTTGTCCCCAAAGAAAAATAAATTTCTATCACTCATTTCTGTGATGCTCGGCGTACCAACTTGAAAAAGAATGACCAACTCCATCTGTAGGTTTAGCTACACAAAGCTAGTGTCAATTTGTTTATTTGAGCTGAGCTGTCCTTACTTCGTTATTTACGGCTGCAGAGTTAATAGTCAAGTTTTCCTTCAGCACAGTCACCTAATCCCCTACCAGACAGCTATAATCATCTGACCTCATTTAAGATATTTCAGGATTATTTCTACTTTCTTAAGACTTCTTCAAGCACTCCTAGCTGGGCTACAAGACTGCCTCCAAAGACATATTCTTGGTTATTGTAGGTTCATATTGTCTATTATTTCTTGTCTTGGGCCTAATGTTCTTATAACCCTCCTTATCTTAATATATCACTCATAAGTGACATTGTATACCCACATTATCTTTCATGCATAATCTGTTTTAAGAATCAAATGAGAATAAAGGATAGATTAGATTTCATATAAGTGCAAACTTAGCTCAAGAGTCTACTCTTCAATCCATACTATGAAGTTGTTAGTCTGTCCTGCTCCATAAGGTCAGCCCCTGCACCACGACCCCTCCACTGTAGTCACAGCCAGTCCCCACAACCAATCAGCCTGAGGGTCAAGCCCTCCCATTGACATGCAAACAGCTACCAAGGCTCAACTACAACAGGAGGACACACAAAGGACACACTTGGGAGGATCCAGATCAGGTGACCAGGGAGACTGTACCACTGGGCCCCACAGGACACCTATTATATAAGACCACTTACTAAGACTGAGGAACATAGCAGAACTACATAATACATAGAAACAAACACGGATGGGCGGGGGAGGGAGCCAAAACTGGGAGACAAAGAAACATTTCCCAAAAGAAAGAACACAACAGAGCTCCAGAGAAAGAATTTAACAAAATGGAGACAAGCAATCTACCAGATGCAGAGTTCCACACACTGGTTATAAGGATGCTCAATGATCTCAGGGAGAACTGCAACAGAGAGATGGGGAACATAAAAATAGATATAGAAAACATAGAAAGAACCAGGCAGAAATAAAGACTACAATAACTGAAATGATGAATCAACATTTCATAGAGATGTTACATTAGAAAAAACAGAGGACTGAATCACCTTTTTAGAAGATAAAAAGGCAGAAAACACCTAATCAGAACAACAAAAAGTAAAAATAATCCAAAAAAATGAGGATAGTTTCAGGGGTCTCTGGGACAACATAAAGTGGCCAACATTTGCATTATAGGGGTACCAGAAGAAGGGAGAGAACAAGAAATTCAAAACATATTTGAAGAAATAATGACAGAAAACTTCCATAACTTGGAAAAGAAAATAGACATATAAGGTGTGATCAAACAATACAGTGAATGTTTCAATAAAAAAATTATTATAGTAAAAGACACATTGCCATTAATTCCCCTCAGAATACTCCCCCTCGCTTCAAACACACTTATCCCACTTTTCTTGCCACTTTCTGAAAAAGTTCTGGAAGTCCTCTTTCATGAGTGTCTTCAGTCATGGCTGCCTGGATATCCTGAATCATTTTCACTTTGGGGAAGAGCCCGAATCTTATGGTGCCAGTGAATAAGGTGGATGAGGACACACCATAATGTTTTTATTTGACAAAAATTGCTGTATACCAGAAGCGATGTGTGTCATGGAGTGTTGTCATGATGGAGACAATTTATTGCACACTTTAAAATACACCTTCTCTCAACCATAGCTCACACCCGACTGACTGCACCAAATGCATTGAAACTCGTCACACACTGTTACTAAGGTTCATCGCACCACTTCCCATATTGAAGATCCCTGCTTTTCCATTAGATGGCACTTGTCAGCAGCACACACCATATTTTTCTTTTATCACACCTCGTGTGAATAATAAAGTGGCAATAACTACATATCTATCAATAGTTACTTTAAATGTAAATGGATTAAATGCTCCAATAAAAAAATAGGGCTGCTAAATGGGTAGGAAAACAAGACCCAAACATATTCTGCCTATAAGAGACTTATTTCAGATTGAAAGACACACACAGGCTAAAAGTAAAGGGATGAAAAAAGATACTTCATGAAAACATATATATATATATATATATATATATATATATATATATATATATATATATATATATATATATATATATATATATCAATACTTATACCAGACAAAATAGACTTTAAAACAAAGGCTATCACAAGAGACAAAGAAGGACCCAGAATCCTGCTTCTGGGTATTTATCTGAGGAAACCTAAAATGTTGGGGACATGTGCATCCATATGTTCATTGCAGCGTTCTTTACAATGGCCAAGATGTGGAGACAGCCTGGGTGTCTATTGATGGATGAATGCATAAAGAGTAGGTAGTACATATACATAATGGAATATTGCTCGACCATGGAAGAGAATGGGTTCTTGCCATCTGCTGCAGCATAGATGGACATGTAGGGTGTTATGCTCAGTGGAGAATGTCAGACAGAGAAAGGCAGATGCTTATATGTGGAATCTAAAGAACAAAATAAACAAACAAACAAATTAGAAACAAACTCATAGTTACAGAGAATATTTTGATAGTTGCCAGATGGGAAGGGTGTTAGGGGAGTGGGCAAAGGGGGAACCAATTAAACTGTACAAACTGGTTGTTACAAAGTAGTCATGGAGATGTAGGATATAGCATAAGGAATATAGTCAATAATATTGTAATAACTATGTACATTTCAGATGGATATTAGATTATGAAGGTGATAGATGAGAGAGTGTTGAGGGTCAGAGTGAGAAAGGTGAAGGGGTTAAGAAGTACAATTTGATAGTTACAATACAGTCATGGGATGTAAAGTAAGGCATAGGGAATATAGTCAATGACATGGTAATAACGATGTATAGTGCCATGTAGGTACTAGACTAGTCAGGGGGATCACTTCTTAAATTATACAAATGTCTAACTACTAAGCTGTCCACTTGAAATTAATATAAAGTGAAATTTAATGTCAACTGTAATTGAAAAATTAAAAAGGGGGAGGAAAGGTGAAGGGCAATAAGAGTTTCAAATTTCCAGGTATAAAACAAATAAGTCACGGGGATATAATGTACAGCATGGGGAATATAGTAAGTAATATTGTGATAACATAGCATGGTGTCAGATGGTGGCTGGACTTATGGTGATCACTTTTTTAGGTATATAAATGTTAAATAACTATGCTATACCTCTGAAACTAATATAATATTATGTTAACTATGTTTTAATAAAAATCTTAAAAAATAGTAGGTAGTGAGACTGAGGAATTGGAAAAAAAAGAAATGTGTTTGTGTCTGTGTATGTGTATATATATGTAATTTTAATAAATAACTCTCTAACTTACTCTTACTATAAAGTTCTCTAAAATAATATTATAATATGCATATCTCTATGAATAACTCCACTAAGGATTTATTATTGCTGTTTATTTGGGAGTAAACTTACTTTGAAATATTACACAGTTAGAGATGCATAATACCTTCCAAAAATGTGGACTTAATGCTTTCATATAGACAAGTCCAAATGGACCAAATTTTTCGTGAAGTTAGAGTACTGTCATTTCTTACACAGAGTTTATTATTTGAGAATAGCATACTACACATAAAAGCACAGTACTTGAAACACAGATTGAGGGCTAAGCATTGTAGATTAAAACATTTTATTCCACACACACACACACACACAAACACACACACACACACACACACACCTGTCTTATAATTCATGCATAATACATTTGGCTTCTCCTATACTTAGGGGACCTTTTCCTCATAAAAGGAGGCCAATACTATACAATACATCAAATGTTTAAATTATTATAAACCTTGGATTATTAATATCATAGATTTGAAGGATCATTATTAAATTTCTGACTTCACTTATATACATGTGTCTTGTAAAGAAAAGAAAAAAAGAAACTAAGAACAAAAGACTCTCAATAAGTTTGAAGTCAATACTGAGTATAAAATACAGGAATAGAAAGTACAGGAATGCAGACTAGATAAAGACAAACCCATAAAATTGGGTAAAGAGTTAATCAGAAGCAGCAGAAGTAAGGGAATTAGCAAGATTCTCAGTGGTTTATTACCTAATTGCTCAAAGATCCTGGATATGGAGGCACAGACACATTACTATTCACACATCAGTTTTGTTTGGATGGATCATGGACCCAATTAAGCCTCCATTCATTTCACAAAAGACTAATCCTCATCACATTTTTGGGAAACAGACCATTTTAAATATACTGTGTGGAAGCCCAGAGCAGTAAACATCAGGCTGTATGTAAAGAATGAGATGGTTTGAGAGTCTCATTCTTATCCAAAATGTACTGAAAAGTTATCAAGTCAGGATAAAGAAATTAATTTTTTTATTTAGTTAGTTTACTTAACAGAGTCCATTTATTAGTCCCATGTAGACAGATATGTTACCATCAATTAATAGAAAGAAGATAAAGTAATATGAGACATAGATTCTTTTAGAATCCTTACTCTTCTGCTTGTACCAAATTCAGAAAAAAGGGCCAGACTGAAGGTATGTATCCACTGAAAATTCACACTTTGAAACCTAATCCCCGTTGTGATGGTATTAGGATGCGGGGGCCTTTGGGAATTGATTAGGTCGCAAATGAAATTAGTTCCCTTATAAAAGAGGGCCAGAGAGTCCGGGAGAGAAGTGATGACTCTGTGATCCCTGAAGTGGGCTCTCACCATACACCAACCCTGCCAGCACCTTGATCTTGAACTTCCCAGCCTCCAGAACTGTGATAAATAAATGTCTGCTGTTTACAAGCCATCTAATCTAAGGTTTTTGTTTTGTTTTGTTTTGTTTTTAATAGGAGCCCAAACGGACTAAGACAGTAAGCACTGTGCCATATAGAGCTAATGTTAATTAAATGGATCTGCTACACGCCTAGAGGTTTTCAAATGTTTGAACTTTTGGTTGCTTTGTACATTTCACTGATTAGGGTGTTTATAGACACAGGAATTGAATTAATGATTAATATATTTTAAGAGAAAAACATTAAAAGAAATAACACCAACTAGTAGTAAAAATGAACCTCACCAATCCCGTTGTGTGTACTAATGATGTCACTATATTACAGTTTTAGGAGAATCATCACAAAAAACGACAAATTATTTTATTGCTACAAAATGAGAATTAGAACCATTAAGTGGTTCTTAAACCACTGCACATGGGGGATTCAAAATACTGATTGAATTGTTCAAATAAACTACAGTGAGCAGCCTGAAGACAGTCAAATTCCCATCACTAACAGGTCCACTGAACGAGTGGTCTGCTTCCGGCATGTTAAAGCCCACACTTCATCAGTGGTTTGAAGCAAGGCGAGCCTTACTTTTGGATGAGAGATTTTAATATAGCGCATTCCAAGAACTCAATTATGCATTTCACGATTAAAATTTAAAATCAATAAGGACAGTAAGATCGTTGTCAACCACTGGCTAGACTACGCCATCAAAATGATGGAAATGCAGTTATGTGTAAAAATAAACATAACATGCAATTCACAGGGCATGATGAACACCGGTTTCTCTACTGTAGCTACCATGATCATTAAGAATCAATGGCAAATTAAACTGCACAAATCCTAGGGGGACAGGGAGAGAAGCACAGCAGTAAATGCAGAGAGGTTCAAATCAATTTTCACCCTAAATACAGTGAAGTTCATTAGTATTGCTAATATAAAGGCGAAGATAAAGAGAGCAAAATGGAGATTTTTATCTTCCTTTCACTTTAATTATAGGATTGCCTCCGGCAGCCTAATTTTCAGACTTGTTAAAAACAAAATATTGTATTCATATAGTAGTGGAATTGCATTAAGAATAAATCAATTAAAAAGATAATATAATGTAAAGAACTCTACATGTAAAGATATGGAATGTAAAGATTTAATATAAAGAAAACACTTCCAGAATTTTTTTTCTTTTTTCTTATTTTGTAGCTAAAATGAAAACTGTCGACATCAGGCATTCTTTTCAAAATGAATGTTCAAATTCACAAAGATGGTTCCTTAAAAGTATACGCATGCACACAAAGACAAAAAGAAAGCAATTTTCAAACAAAAGCAATTTTTAAAATGCAGTGCTCACACTGGCTCAGTCAGATGAGTTCTATGCCCACTTGACCTTCACTCATATTTTTCATTTCATCATACTGATGAAAATTAGTGGGACACACAATGTTTGGTCATCCTAGCAGAAAATGAATCCAGTTGTAGACATAGTTTTGGGGAAAATATCATCTTTCAAGTAAGGTAACATGAAAATAAGCATCAATAGCCTCACTATTCTAAAAATAAGTGTTGTCTCCAGTAAGTTAGATTTATCTTAGCACTGATAACAAAAACAAAGGAAATTGTCTGGACATTGGTTTGGAGAAGGCAAAGTTACATACAAAGCTGGTCTGGCTTGACACATATGTAGAGTGGGAGAGAGGAGAGAGAGTGAGGGAGCACAAGAATGAAAGAAAATAGAAGAAACTGAACAGTTGATGTACCAAGCATGTTCGTCTGGCAATTCCTGGAATTAACAACAAACCAATTGTACAGCAAGTGAAGTTAGCTGTCCTCCACCATCTTTAGCTTTCAGAGGGTGCTGCTGTGATTGCACTCTTCTCTGCTTCATCTAATTGAAAAGGAGTATCTGGTCACAGTTTCCACTTCTTAACCAAGACTTCCATTACAGTCAGCCACACTGCAGGTAAAAGGTGAAGAATCCAAACTACACTATTTTGGGGCTCAATAAATACAAATATATGATGAGGCAAAAAATAAAAAGCATATTTAGTGAAATATGGTGTCACTATTAAATTATTTTTTAAACAAAACAAGATCATACCAAAAAGTATGTTAAAATGACCATACTCATGTGTTCATACTTCATTCATTTAATAATAATTCTTTGAAAGCCTATTAAGTGCCATTCTAAGAGTCAAGAAGGAATAAGATACAGACTCTGCCTGGGAAGAGCTTACACTATGACAGAGGGAAGCAGACTTGGATAAAATAAATATGGAGTGGCAATTTCTATAACAGAGTTAAATAGAGTGCTGTTCAATGAGAGAAAAAAGCAACCAGGCGTCTGGCAAATTGGAAAATATTCATCACAGAAGTGAACATTTCAGATGGATCTTGACGAAATAGTAGTTATTGATCAAGCCAAAAGAGTTTAGGCCTGGAGAGAAATGGAATTCTAAAGGAAAGTACCAACTGTGCAAAGGCATGAAAGAAATAACATGTCTGTTTGAAGAACAATAAATAAATGGTTGCATTTAGGTAAGATTTCAGAAGACATATATGTATGAGGCTGTGATTAGAGAGGAAGCTGACAAATTAAAATAAGGCCATACGTAAAAGACTTTGTGTGCAGAAAAGATGCTTATGCAGAATAGTGAATTGAACAAATGTGGTGTCTAGGACAAAACATTTGTAAATCAGTGACATGAAGTGGGGAAGTCTGGAGACCATGAAGCTACATAGGTCACTATTGCAATGTTCTACAATTCTCACACCAAGTCGGCCATGTAGTAAATACAGTAAAACCTTGGATTACGAGTAACGTGGTTTGCAAGTGTTCTGCAAGACGAGCAAACATTTCTAATACATTTTAACATTGTAAACAAGCGACATCTTGCAATACGAATAGTTTGTTTCCGGAATGAATTATGCTCGCAAACCAAGGTATGACTGTACTAGATATTTGTTGAATGGATGGATGGATTGAGCACAGTAATAAGAACCCAGTGATATCTATCTGAACTAATGTACTTGCAGAAGAGACAGAAGTACAAGCACAAAGCTATAATATACATGAAGTCCATATGTCTATTAAGATTGCCATTACATTAGGCAAGAGATCATGGTAGTTAAAGACAGAACATTTACAGAAACATTATACTTACCCATATTAAATAGAACAAAATGTGCTCAATTTTCACTGTGATTTGCTTTTATTTTTAAACAAATCCGTTTCAAACACACTGCCTTGAATGAGTACAGCAACCTAAAACTGGCTCAATTCTTTTGGGAGATGAGTCACAGCATCATTTTTAAATGAATGTGACATTTAAATTAAAATCTATTACTTTGGGTTTGATTTTTTTTTAGAGCCTAAATAACTGGTTTTTACAACTATTCATATTAAAGCTCAATGTTAATTTCCAAGCTGTGAATAGATTGCACATTAATACTTAAATGAGCTGCAAATTTTTAACTTGTGTAAGAGCAAATAGCTCTAGAAATATAATTATCCAAAATACACATATAGCCTAGTCAATCTTAGCAATTGTCTTCACTTGTCTTGGGTTAGTTTATGAAGACATAGCAGCAGAGAGGAGACAGAAGGAGCAAGAATTAAATTTGAGACTATTAGTAATGCTATAGTAAGATAGGCATTAATGAAATCGCAGAAGAGCACATCTAAAGTAATTTTAATATGTCAACACACACAAAGACGTATAACAAAATGATTCATACATAAAAGCTTGTGCATGAAAGATGGGGGGAATATTATGGGAGTAGGAATTATGTTGCATGCATTCAAGAAGGCAAGGGTTTTTGAAAGGCATTTAGCTTTAAACCACTCAGTGTTACTTTGAATGTCATCAGGAAGACCAGAAATGGAGGATTCAATTTTCAAAGATAATTGTGTCAGATAACTGTCTCATGCCTTTTCAGGAACAATCTGATAAGCACCTAATTACCAACCAAATTATTTTAGAGCTACAGAGCTGGGTAGACATGAATGCTACCTAGAAAGACCTGGCCATTCGATGTATCAGGAAGGAAATGCAGATGGACTGTAAATTAATTTCATTTATTTGGCTAATGAAATATTACCAACTATCCTAAAGACATAATGTATTATTTTTTTAAAAAGGGGAAATTTCAACATAAAACCAATGATGGTTACAAAAAAATAACTTTTCACCACAACCCATCTCTAACAACCTACTGAAAATAAAAAAGCAGGTTCAGATGGGTTTTCAGGCAATTTATTTTCTTTGGGCAAGCTCTGTGCAACTGTACTGATGCTATCCATTATGATGGAAAAAGCAAAGTCAATAATTTTGGGTGTTTGAATTTGGTTCCATACTTTTAATTAAGATATTAGTCATAAATGCAGGACCATCCATCTTCAAATGTCTACGTGTGCAGGCTCAGCTGGACTCTTAACTACTTCTGAACGTGATTGCCTATCATATTCCTCGCCTTTATTTGTTATTTCATGTCGTCCTGTGTAGTATAAGGCCTAAAATTAAGGCTAAATGTTATGTTCTGCCTTGACATCTGGTGAAATTGGGGTAGCCTCAAGTGGCATAACTGCAAGTTTCCCCCCCACCCCACTCTTCTCCTGTGGATAAGGTCCTCTATCAAAATAACTTTCCACATCAAGGGGGCCAGGCACAGGCACTGCTTATCTCTGAGTAGCGCTCTCATTACCCAGCCAGCCCATGGAATTATTTAAACAAGCCAGTCATACCCTCCAAGGGGAACTGGGGCACCTCACCCCTGACACTACAAAGCCCGTCTCCCACTTGCTCTTGTCCTTCGCTCCATTCCAGAGGGCAACCCCCAGGTGACCCTGCATTGCATGTCGTGTCCCCTTCCCTGAGGCTATGAGTAGATGTGAATAATAAATTGCTGTTGAACTCCCCTGCCCAGTGTTGGATGTCATGTTTTCGACCATCCCCATGACTCTATGGCGAGAATCCCTCTCTTAGCAAAATGGTGAATATGAGGTGATTAAACATCATAGGGCCACTCAGATTGGTCTACAGCACAGCTCTTCCCTTTCTTTATTGGGGAATTGGGGAGATGGGAACAGTGCTGGGGAATTGGGGGAAGGGGAGCAGACAAGTTGCTGTCCTTTTGTTCTTCAGTCTAGTTGTGGAGGACGTTGCTTCACTGGCCCAAGTTGGCACCATCATTGCGCTCTTCCCAGG
>NW_017731705.1:1205394-1206901 GCF_001890085.2 Hipposideros armiger
CTGTAGAGGGCAGTGTCACTGGCCCTCATATGTGGGATCCAAACCGGGGTCCTCTGGCATCCCAAGCCAGCTCTTAATCAATGTGCGACTCAGCCAGCCCTCTTCCCTTTCTTTAAATAAATATGTCATTTGAATGGTACACTACCAGAGTGACTGCCACATCATGGACATCTAGAGAGCAAATAGATTGATCAGAGGTTCTGAGTAAAATGCTCTTTTAAGTCAGTAAATAACATATACTGGCATGTATTGAACACTTTCCCCATATCCTCACATAATTTCTATTGACCTAGTGGCTACTGGTGTAAAATGAGGATATATATATATATATATATATATATTCAACACAAAACAAAAACAATGCACTTCATTACCAAAGCATAATCAGAAAAGGAATTCATCTACTGAAGAGTTCAAGATCATGGCACTTCAGCAAGTTATACACAATAGGTTATCTCATGTAGAAGTTGTTCTTTAAATAACCATCTTCACCTGAAAGATAAGTAGATGACCATTTGGCAGAGGCAATTTTGTTTCCTTTTCATTGCTTTTATAGTCTGTGCTCTATTTGCCACAATTTCAATTGTTTTTGTCCTCAAGTTACCCTTACTTTAGGCCAGTTTGAGATCAGAGGCAAAAAGCCTGATCAGGGTAGAGAAAAATAAAAAAGTAAAAAAAAAACAAAAACAAAAAAACTACGGGAAGTAAAAGGAAAGTATCTATTATATATTTCCTGATAAACTTGGGATATGATGATTAGTTGAAGATAATTATTGCATGCCTCCAAATAGATACACTAAATTAAATCACTTGAAGTCTTTTTCAGCTTTTAAACATAGTGAAATATTATAAGGCAATCTAAGTTAAATTAGTGAATTTTAGCAATTACAAGATCATAGAAATGATAGTTGGTTGTTATTATATTTTAGTCATTTGCAAGTCCAGGGAATGATTTGAGCTTCAAGGAATAAAAAATATATGTTTGTTGCAAAATAAATACACATTTAAATAGAATTTGCAAGATGAATTTCAAATTTATGATTCTTTCCTGAGAATTAGATCAAATATTAAAATTTATGCTGTGAGTGATCCCCCATGCCCCTATACTAGATAGAAGTCATAACTTTCGATATATGCTGTTTTTTGTATAGTAAAATAACACCTGAAAGATCATTACTTAGATCATCATTACTCATTTTAGGGTCCTTTTTCTAGAAAATCACATCCCAACACAAATATCTGATTTTCTTGTTTTGTTCAACCCAATCTTATCATCTCTGCATTTTGTATCTTTTCCTCTCAAGTCATTCATTTCCACCAGTGTTCAGATGTGCTCTACGATCTCACAACTTCAAGCATGATACAAAAGAAAAGCAATAGTCAAAAGTATGTGTTTCTTGGGGCTGGCCGAGTGGCTCAGTTTGTTAGGAGATTGCGCAAGAGTGTGAACTCTGAGCAACAGCGGTTCGATGCCTGGCCCGAGCTGAGTTGCCGCTGAGCTGCCAAC
>NW_017731705.1:1215486-1224079 GCF_001890085.2 Hipposideros armiger
ATATATTCAGTTAATGTTAAAAACTGTTTAAATAACCATTTGAAGTAGTAGGTATAATTAAGAGAAAGGTGATCAATAGATCTATACATATAAAAATTCATGAATTAGGAAACAAATTAAACTAACAGATTAATAGGACTTCCTCTAAAGAAAAAATAGAAAATCAGTCTAGAGTACAAATGGTTTCAAATGAATGGTGTCCAGGAATCAGTGGAAGTAAGTATCCTTAAATACGTAAACTAAATATAATGATAATATATGAAAAAGAGGGTTTTATTCCCTCCAAAAATCTGCCATAGTTTCCCATAGTATTTTCAAAATATATTCAATTCTGGATTATATGATACATTTGGGAGTAGAAAAGTAAGAGAGATAAAATAAGAAAATTATAATTATTTTGGTTTTGGAATTTAGATAAAAACCAAAAATTCATAAATCCATTTATATTGCCACTATGAGGGGGAGAGGGTGTTGGGGAAGTGTTGGAAATTCTTTGTGTTCTCAAAGCAATTATTCTCTCATGTCTCATGAGTTCCATTGTATTTTCACAAAAACATGGGCAAAAAGAATATGATAGGGGATCTGGACAGTTTTCATCTGGGTTGTGCATATGTACCTGGGTAAATGGAAATGAATGTGATCGACGACTGCATTCTAATAGGAGATACATAACTTCAGTGATGGAGTATCCAGAGTTGCAAATTTGAAAATAACTCTAAAAATAAATTCATAATTATCACTGAAAAAGGAAGAGACATTAACTTATTCTTCATATTAATTCAAAATACGATTTTTACTGAAAAGAATAATTAAAGATCCTGTAATTTATCATAGACATAACATTACTAATAAGGTGACTTGAGAATCATTTATGATAACTAATTAACAAAGAATAATAGAAATGATTTATGCTCTAATTCTTAAGAATATGATATATTTAGGCTAAAAGAGTTTTTAATATCAGCATCATGTATGTGAATAAATAGTATAATAGTAAATAAAACAGCTAGCAAGATGATAGATTTAAGTTAGATCACATAATTAAATGTAAATGGTCTAAGCATGTCAGTTATAACTCATACACAGTTCAGTTAAATGGAAAAAGCAAGAACCAATTAGATTATATGTTTACAAGAAACAATAAATATAATGACACAAATGAAATAAAAGTGAAAGATTGGAGAAAGACGTGTCTTGCCAACACTAAACCAATGAACTGTGGAGTAGCTATACTAATATCAAAGTCAACTTCAGAACAATTAATATTATCATATAAAGACAATGATCAATGGGTCAATTCATTAAGAAGACATAAAAATCCTAAATGTGTACACACATAACAACAGAGTTTCAAAATCCATTAAAAAATGATGAAATAGAATGAGAAATAAATAAAACTGCAATAAGAATTGGAAACTCCCCTCTTAATAACTCATAGAAAAAGAGCAAATATCACTAAGGATATAGAAGACCTGAAATACACTATCAATTAACTTGATATAATTGACATTTATAGAGCACTCAACCAAACAGCAAAGTATTATTCAAGACATATCTTATTCTGCACCAGAAAACAAAACTCAAATTGAAAAATGATTAAATCATACAAAGGTTTTTTGTTGTTGTTGTTGTTTTATCCCCGCGAACAAAATGGAATTTAAATAAAAAAACACTACGAGAGAGAGATACATGGAATTTCCTAAATATTTGAAATTAAATACTACATTTATAAATGACCCATATAGTAAAGAGAAAGTCAAACAACAACAAAAAATACTTTGAATTAAATTGAAAGGACATACATACAAAATTCAAGGAATGCAAATAAGTAGTGCTTAAAGTGAAATTTAAAGCATGATAAGTGGGTATAACAATGCCTTATGATAAAAGGTCAATGTATAAAAATCAGTTGTATTTTTACAGTCTAGTAATAAACAACTGCACACTGAAATATAAAAACTGTACGTTTTATTAAAGCATGAAAAATAATTAAATACTTAGAAAAGCATTTAACAAAACATGTGCAAGATTTGTATCCTGAACTTTAAAATGTTGATGCGAAAATGAAAGAATATCACAATAATTGGAAGGTTTATACCAATCCCATGAATCAGGAGACTCAATGTTATTGTAATGTCAGTTTTTCTCAAATTGATCTATAATTTGAATAAAGTCCCAATTATTATCACTTTTTATTTTAAGAAGCTTATTTGAAAAAAATTACCTTGGGNAGAAATTTCCTCTGACCCAACCTGGGCCAATTCCCAATTTGGTATTTGATTCTCTGCTTTTACTGTTTTCCATTTAATAATTAATTAACTAGTGGGCCAGCCAAGTGGCATGTTGGTTGAGTTGGCTTGGGACGCCAGCTATGAGCAGCAGGGCCCTGGTTGGGATCCCACATGAGGGCCAGTGGCCAGTGACACTGTGCCCTCTACAGCTCAGATGGTGAACAACAGCTTGACCTGGAGCTGGGCTGCCGTGAGTTGCTGGCGACGGAGTAGGCTGCAGTGGGGCCGCAGTGGGCTGCAATGAGCTATTGTGAGTGGCTGGCAGCTGGCATGAGTGGCCGTCCAGAGGCCGGCGACCAATCTGCCTCAGCCGGGATGAGCGCAATGATAATACCGACATGGGCCAGTGAAGCGACGTCCTCCACAACTAGACTGAAGAACAAAAGGACAGCAACTTGGTCTGTTCCCCTTCCCCAATCCCCCAATGCTGTACCCCTCCCTCAATTTCCCAATAAAAGAATCTTAAAAAAAAATAATCAACTAGTAAAGCTTGATAATAAGATCAAACCATACGAGTACATTTTTTAACATTTGAGAACTCTCCCAATCAAATCTGTCATTTCATAAAACTTTGCTAGGCATCTTAATTTTGAGATTACATATCATTTTAATTTTGAATATATTGAAAGCTACATCAAATAACATGGTATTATTTTGTGATTCAGCATATGTTTTTCATTTTAAGTTGGGATAGAAAGCAAGACCTTGTGGTGTCATTTCTATATCTTATGCTGCAGAGCTGAGATAAAGAATCACAGTGGCTGTTGAGTCAAAGAGAAAAATGATATATGAACAAAAGATACAGAGTTACAAGGACAACTTGCAGAGGAACCCATGAATACAGATGAGGGTAATAATATGTTAAGTGCTATTCATCCTGAGGGTGCCAAAAATCATATGGTTATTGAAGAGGTAGAGAAATTAAAAAGACATAATTAAAATATCAAAAGAAACACAATTAACTGCCTTTCATTGTGGAATTGTTAAAGACTTTAGAAGAACACCAGGTTTTAATACCACTAGCAGAAACGGTAAAAGAGAAGCAGAATGTATATAAAGCACAGGAAACCAAATGAAAAGGATGCTTTTGGATGTTTACACATTTCTGCTTCTGCACTTATTTTCATGGAAACCATTAAGTATAAAGAGCTTGAAACAGCATCCCACTTGACTGAATGAACGCTTGGCTATAGGACCGGTCTGTCTTGTCTTTACTGCATGGATTCATAAGCTTTTCTGCCTACCTGCATCATGTGCATGTGGTGGACAAAAGTGATATAAAACTAAATAAAAAATAAATAAAAGGAAGTCCTATCAAAGAAAGAAGCGACCAGCCCACTGAACAGTGTGACCAGAAGTGACGATACTGTAACAACTGTCAGAACTTGACTGACTGGGCACACTGAAAGGAATCTGTTACTGGGGCTGCTTTTCCTCTCAGAATTCTGAAAACAGTAGACGTGTGTGTCAGCTACCAATCCTCACTCAGGAGCATCACTGCCTTAAACGCAACAACTATTGCATGGGTTCATTATTCAAGCTGGAGTTGTCCTCTATATATTCTTACTGAAATAGTAAGGATAGGCAATTATTATCAAATTATTTCCCCAAATCCTAAACAAACTAAACCTTTGGGCTTCCTCTGGATAGCATTCATCTTTGATCTAGACCACAGTTTTTTCCAAGGCTTCAGCTCCCTCATGTGTTCTCATTTATGAAATAATCTCTTTTAAGCACTGTGACTGATGAATCTCAGTCATTTTTACACAGATTAATCATGAAGACTCCTCTCTTTGTGTCAGCCCCCCACCCCCCAGGTGTGAAATCCACCTGGTCTGCATTAATGGACTCCTTAACCTGTGATCCTGTCATACTGCAGCTGACTATGTCAGCCCTATGACCCCCGGGCAGCCTTCTTCACCTCCTAACCACTGGGGATGTACCGTATTACCAGACCAATGGTCACCTTTGATTTTATAGTCCCCAGATTTCTATCTTTTGGACCACTTAGGGTCCCTGTCTTCATTCATATAAGCATTATTATATGTGTTAAGATATAAATATTTACAGCTCAACCATTTCATGGAAAAATTATTATTGATCAGGGATTTAAAAAAGACAATGCATTTCTGAAATATATTGAGGTTTTGAAATGAGATATTGTTTTACTAGTGACACTTTATTGCAGCATCACCAATAAAAGACAGATCAAGATTTTTGTATAAAAACTCACCACTATTAGTCTTCAAGATCCTGAGTGTACCTACTGTGACTACAGAGAGCAATTTCCTTAACATATAATTAAAAATATTGCATCATTATTTTTTATTATTTTTTATTTCTTAATAATTATCATTAAAAGACAAAAAATGGAACCTAAAAATTACTTTACTGCTAAGAACATTGAAAACTAGTATGATTTTACTCTATGGGAACAAAGATTTTCTTTTTACATTGTGAAAGTTAATACATTTTAAATTTCTTAACAAAAACTTTTATCCGTAAGAGTAAACTGTAGAAAAAAAACCAGCTATTCTTTATACTTAAGTATTACAGTGACCTGAAAAATCTACATTTGCTGAATCTATTGTTCTCACAGGTTTTAAGTTAGCCATTGAATATCAATGTTTTCTTCATTTGATGGACTGTTAAATTTAAGTTGAAAATGTCAGAGAAAAAATGATATATATATTTAAGTGTATAACAGCATATTTTAAAACATATTGACATTCAAGGATTGTATGCTCAGTAACAAAAAAATTCTAAGGTAGTGCTTTTTTGCTCATTGTGTTACCTTCTTTGAAAAACTTGATATTGTGTTTTCCAAGATATTTTATTTTTTCTTTTATTGGGCAACAGGGTTCAGCCATATCCATTTCTTATTTCTCCCTCATGCTTCTTGAACTGTTTATTGATGGAACTGAATTTAGATAAACATGGCAATTTAAGAAGCTATAAAACTGGAAACTATTTTAAACAGCTTTTAATTTCTGAAATAAATTCTTCCTCACTCAGGCTCTCTTTTCAAATGCATCCTCACATACACTGCACTCCCAGGAGAGGTACCATCTAATTGAGCATGCTATTTTACAGCCCTAAGACATGTTGTCATGCCCAGGCTATGGAATATTTACAGTCATTATAGAAGTGGCTGTGTAATAAAAGTCTCCGAGGATTTAAACTAAACAGGATCTTGAAACTAAATCACATTTATGCTGCATGGATGTAGTACTATATTTATCAATTAGTCTAATCTCACCAAAGAGCAATATGAGTGGTATTCTTTACAAAATTTGAAAAGAAATATACATGTTGTCAATCGTGGACTGTCCTCAGTATACAACTAAACTGTGTTTCAGAATCATACTCACAAGTTGGTCACTTGGAAAATTGGGTTACTTTTTTCTCATAGATGTCATCATTAGGTTTACTGTATGGTCCACAAAAGCCTCTTTAGCCCAAAATGTGGCTGTAATAGTTATAAGCTCTTTATGCCTCTTTGATATTATGTTTATTCAAATTCCTGCTCTGCTTAAGGCACTGAAACTTTCTGGCCCTGAAGCACTTTAATTTTAAGGCTTATCTCTTTCATGACATGATCATTTTGAGTTTTGCACTCTCTCTCTGATATACAAAAGAGCTTGAAGTGAAGTGTGAACTGTGTTGCTTTGGGTACAAGGAAAGACTTGTATTCCAGCAGCTAGTGACATGGGACAGCAGGCATGAGGTTGGGCCAGAATGTATTGGCAAAGGCTGTTTACATGCACAAGTTATATTAAATAAGCATTTCTTAAGATGACCTTTACCTAAATAGACTTCACTGGATTTTTTTTCCTTTTATTATCCAGGTTTTTTTACTAAATAATTTTACCTGCTGTTTTTGCACCATATAAATAGACTCACAATCAAATTCAATTGAACAAAGGAGCAATTTTCTTTATGATTTCATATCTCTATGTGTTTAAAGCATTTCATTAGTTCCCTGGTGTATCACTGTTGCCCTGTGGCATATTTCTAAAAAAAAAAAAAAGCTCATCTCACCAAAATGTCACTATTGTCTTTCTCAAATAGAATTGTATTTCCTGCTAACAATTTTTTCAGAAAAAAAAACTACCATTTCAGTTATTCATATGGTTATCATAAAAAAGCAGAAAATAACAAGTATTGGCAATGATGTAGAGAAATTAGAATTATTATACATTACTGGAAGGAATGTAAAATGGTGCAGCTGCTATAGAAAACAGTAAGGTGATTTCTAAAAAAAAAAAATTAAAGATAGAATTACCATATATNAATATATATATATTTCTTGACTCCTTATTACATAAAGTTATGACTTTATCCAATCATGGCTCTTTTGCAGTTAAGTTCTTTAGCAAAGTCATCTGTATTCACTCTCTCTATTGCCTTAACGTCCCTACACTTTTCTTACCACTCCAAACTGACTTTTGCTGCCATGATAGCACTGAAATTTTTCTTACTAAGGTAATCAATGGCCTCCTCTAGGCTAAAGAGGAGCTGTCGGAAATATTCAACAGTATACAGCCTGTTCTTTTGGAAACCTTCTCTTGGACTCTATTTTGCTGCGCATTCTTGGTTTTCCTCCCATCCTCTGGCCCATACTTTGAGGGGACTTTTTTGACTCCTCCTCCTCCTCTTCATCTATTTTACCCTTAAATATTGAAGCCTCTAAAGAGACAGCTCTGAATCCTTTTCTCTTTCTAGTTCCTTTTTCTAGAAAATTCCATCCATAAATACTTTCTCTGTGCTGGTATTTCTGAAGCCTAACACTCTATCATTACACCCAGGCCCACATACCCACCCGATTATTTGACATATTCACTTGCCTGCCTCAGAGATACCGCAAATTTAACATGTTCAAAATGGAACGTTTGATTAAATCCCTCCTATCTCCATTTCTAGCCTAAACATATTTATTCTCCAGTGTTTCCCAGCTCTCCCATCCAGGTATTCATGCTATAGTCTTGAGAACCACCTTATCATATCCTGCTTTCCATATCCCAGCCATTACTATTTCTATAGATTTCACCCAAGTATTGACAGAAACTTGAGTTTCATCATCCTCACTCCCTACATTTCATACCCAAACCATCACTAAGTCCTACTGATTCTATCCCTAAATTATTTATCAAATCTTTCAACTTCCCTCCATCTTCAATATACCCGCTGTTAACAAAAAATCACCATGATCACTTCTCTGGATATGACAATTGCCTCCTAATTCACTTCTATCTTAGCTTCCATTAACCTGTTTGCCAAAAACCAGTAAGCTTTTTCAATGTTTTTGAGTAAAATATAATATATTCACTGTAATATGTATTTGCATAAAGTACATTGATCTTAAGAACACAGATCAATGAACTTTTACACATGTATATATCCATTTAGTCACTACTCCAATTAAGATATAAAATATTTCCTATATTCATAAGTGTCCTTCATGCTCCTTTCCAGTCAATTCTTACCTCCCCCATTTGAGGAAATCATTGTTTTGACTTCTCTTGTAACCAATTAGTTTTGAATCTTCTTGAATTTCATATAAACTAAATAATATGCACTAACATATGATTCATGCCCCACATAGTGTTTCTGGGATTCAGTCAGGATGTTTTCAGTAGTGGCAGTTTGGTGCATTTTTATTATATATAATATTCCATTGGATAAATAGAATACAATTTATTTTTCCCTTTTTCCTATTAATGGACATTTCAATTTTTTTCAAATTATTGAGTTTTATGAATAAAGTTCATGTGACCATTCTTATACATGACTTTTAGATGGGCTCCTTCATAGCCCTAGCTCCATCAAAACATATCTGTCTTGTAAACTTAGGAAAATCTTCGTAAAAGCTTGATTTCTACGTCATTTCCTCTCCAAAAAAATTTTTTTCCAGTGCTCTTTAAATGCCCCTCTTATCAGGGCGAAACTTGAAGGTCCAGTCAAAGGTTTCCATAATCAAACTCTGTTATATGTATTCAGGTTTATTTGCCACTAGTCTTTCACATGGACCCTTCAGCCATCAGACCAGCTTTTTTTCCCCCTTTGGTTACCTCAGGTTTTTTCCCCTTATTATTTCCTAGCAATATTTCTTTCCTCTGACTGTTTCTCCCCTCAGGGATAACCAGGATATTCCCTCTGCCTGTTCAAGTTATGCTCTCTTCTGACTCCCTTTGGTATCTTACTCAAGTCACATTTGATTCAAGAAATTTCCTCTGACCCAACCTGGGCCAATTCCCAATTTGGTATTTGATTCTCTGCTTTTACTGTTTTCCATTTAATAA
>NW_017731705.1:1227114-1230137 GCF_001890085.2 Hipposideros armiger
GTCACATTCATAAACATAGAAAGTAAAATGGTGGTGGCCAGGGGTTGGGAGGAAGGGGAAATGGGAAGTTAGTATTTAATGATTAGAGAGTTTCAGTTTTGCAAGATGATAAATGTGCTGGAGACAGATGACGTTTGCACAACAATGTAAATGCACTTAACGCCACTGAACTGTACACTTAAAGATGGTTAAAATAGTAAATTTTATGCTATGTATATTTTACCATAATTTAAAATACAGCAACTAATTAACTAAAATTTAATTATTTAAATTTAATAATATATTAATAATACATTGCTCATTTAGGTCCTTATAAAATTCCTGATGATCAATACTTAAAATAATTGAGAAATTTTTTTCCCTCTAATAATGGAGACATTTAGGATGACTGAAATTTTATAGCATATTGGACTCCATTAGAAAACAAATGCCACATTCAAACACTGATAAAATTTACACTTGAGTTCCAAAGGCCTTTGTGAATCAAAACGAGTTTCCAATTAATATACAAGTTCATAGTCTGTGGATAAGCCTTCTAATCTTACTGTTGAAAGACATATACCTCTTCACTAGTGAGTGCACTTTTGGCCTCAAGTGACAGAAACCCAGCTTGACTTACTTTAAACATGAAGAGGAATTAAAGAAAGAATACTAAGTTAGCACTTGGATTCCAAAGAAGTGCTAAAAGATCATGCTACAGGAAGGATGGAATTGTAACACAGGTACCACTGAGAACAGGAACTCAAAACATCAGGCTTTTATCAACAATATGTGCCTCTCTGAGTGTTGGCTTCATTCCTGTCCTCCCCTCTCCTCCCTTCCCCTCCCCTCTTCCTCTCCTCTCCCCTCCCCTCTCCTCTCTCCTTTCTCCTGCAGAGCTACTTTCTCCACATGGTAGAAACTGTATCCACTAGAAGTGGTTGGCTTATTATAGTACCTCAGCACTTGAGAGACTGGTCAACTCTTCTTAGATTCAAAAGGCCCAGACAAGAAATTAATTGCCCAGCTCTAATATTAATGTCCAAGCTATTGTCAGGAAAGTGATGTTTGTAAGAACCTCACATTTCCCACATGGATAGAATAGTCAAGGACACAATTCCTGGAAAAAGGTGATGGTGGGTGCAGAGGGACTGAGCTGAATGGACAAAACGGTTTCTACTTTTATTCCTTAAAAGGTGTCCTTTTTATGTATGCTAATTATATTTACTTGTTTATTTCTGATCTCAGGGATGCCAGAAACTGATTGTCTTTCAACCTTAACTAACATATAGGCATCATTTAAAATAAAAATTTCATGGTTCCTCGGTGTAAATATAAAGTATATGTATTATAATACCATTTACATATGTACAAAAACTATACAAGCTCATCGTGTTATAGCTCACAAAATGTAAACCTATTAAAATGAAACAAATGCTAGAAAACCAATAATATTTAAATTAAAGTCATTTGATTTAAATTAGCTAAATAAAATAGATGATGTTATTTTCTCTAATGATAATGCTATTTGCAGCTTCAATATGATTCTTGCGATGATAAAGCAATGTTTTTCAGTTTTCATGGATATAATACCATATCCATCGTGATGGCGATTCTCTTATGAGTATTATCTTTTATAAACACACAGAACTCATTGCTGCAGTATGCTTCATTGTTATTTGGCCTTCACTCCATTCATAATTTCTACATCAAATCTTCCTCTATTGCTTTTACATGGTTGTGTAATTACTGAATTGGGACTGTTAGTCACTGAGAGGATCAAAAATTGAAACATGGAAGTCATGTGGTAGTACACACTTTTAAATTGTTTTTTCACATTAGGCAGAATATGGATATATAATTTTAGATAATAATAGACATAAATTCACACTATTAAGAAACAATTGTATTATAGCATATAACACATAAAGCATTATAACCTAGAATGCATGTCCTTAGTTTGCAAACTACAATAATAAAGCTATAGACAGAACAGAAAGAGGAGAGGATATAGACTGAAAGACAGTCAAGTACATAGAGGAGAAGCCACAAAGTTTTCCTCATTTCGCTACACTACTTGATTTAAAAGGTAATCTCAGCTTTAAAACCTATATTTAACCATGTTAACACATGTGTTGCCTACTGATTTTACCAAAGTCCATATTCACATTGATAATGCATATCAATTATTTTTAGATTAATATTAGATAGGATGACTGAGAAAAAAAAACACCTCTCTTTTCTAGAATGTGATTTGTTTTAAAGATGACTGAGCAAATCATCCTAGATTTCCCCATACAGCACCATACACATTTTGTTTATTTCATAAAGCACATGAAAAGTAATTGACAAGTTATTTAAAGTATTTTGGTATAGTAAAATATCAAATATATTTTCTTCTAGTGTTTTAGTTTTATTTTTGTATATAAATGTCATAGTTTTTATTATACTATAATTACATTTTATCATGAGAAACCCTGATACACTGATACAGAATTCCTATAGCTTTTTATACCTGAAAGTCTGTATTTCTGGAATGGAATCCCATCAAAATCCCAGGAAGAAAAAATATAAAAGAAATAGTAATAGTAAGCAAGGGACCATGATGCATCACTTGTTCAGGCTGCAGTTTGCAACCCATAGTTAAGTGGTGATCAATACTCTTTTTTTTTTCTGGTATATATACACAATGGAGTACTATTCAGCCATAAGAAAAGATGAAATAGTGCCATTTGCGACAACTTGGATGGATCTTGAGATTATTATGCTAAGCAAAATAAATCAGACAGAAAAAGTTGAGAACCATATGATTTCACTGATATAAGATCAATGCTCTTGATTCAACTATTTTAGAACTTATCCCAACTCCAAGGAGGAATACAAAGCTCACATTCAGAATTATTGTCCTAATATATGGAAAGAGCATTTAGTTGGTTGGACATACATGTCTGCAACACTCAAACCTGGTTTGTGATCTCTTTCTAGAGTTTTCTTCTGAATGTAGGCTTCAACAAAAATGTTTTTCCTCTCTCAACACATGGGGT
>NW_017731705.1:1235677-1238173 GCF_001890085.2 Hipposideros armiger
AAATACAGTCTCATTACTTTACTCTTTCTTTGAGAACCAAGAAAATTTTTCTATAATCTGGAGAAAAACAGTTGGAAAAGAATTAATAACTTCTTTTGAGCATCTATTATTTACATCCTATATTTAATTTTACAAGTATCATATCCATTTATGTACATTTCCATTTTGGCCTAATATTTAGAACAACAAGAAATACAATATGACTTTTAACTAATCCATTAAAATTCACCATCATAAATTAATTTAAAATTATAAGCAGGTTGAAAAAAAAGAAGAAGTCACTTCATTTCCTGTGCATTACAATAGCTATTGGACTGGGGGGAAAAAGTGTTCTTTTTGTGCCATCAATATTTGTAATGCAGCTATAATTTAATCATGTTTTGCCATCTGATAGGAGAAGAGGAACATCAAAATATAAACCATTTGTATATAACCTTCCAGCACAATTCCAAGAGAAAGAGATAGCCATTAATGCTGCATGGCACTTAATATGTATCAGGCACACTTCTAAATATTTCACATATATCTGTTCCTTTAATCCTCATAACAACACTATTATATAACAGATGGGGCCATTTGAAAATAAACCAAAGTGCCAGACTTCCTGGATGGTCTGTTTCACATTTCTCAACTTTTAGATGCAAATGCTTGATTGTGGACTTAAACACAACTGGTCACATTTCCATATTGCTACATTTAACTGACATATATTACATCCCCTTTTCATTAGTAACTTTTGGGTTGGTCTTTTGATTATACTCTGCATCTACACGCATGATGCTTATACAGCTTAGTCTAAATAATGAATTCAAACATTATGTCAATTACATAAATTTGAAAAAAAATTTTATTTCCAATAGGCTGTGTAAAGTGGTATAAATAGAACTGTAATTTTCCTGTTCTCAAGAGCCAAGAGATGTCTCATTATTGCTAGTAAATATGGGTGATATTGCCTTTTTCTTACAAAATTAGGTGAAGTACAGCCTTTACTTTTATATGGCAAGTTTTGAAATTTTATAGAAAATAATTATTGAGCAACGTACTGTTCTACTTAAAGCAAATATTCATCCTGACTAGTGGAGAATATTCTTTGAACTTTACATATGTTTCAACTCTGTGGGAATTACTTTCCTTCTTAACATATTACAAAAGGGTTATTATAACTTTGATAAAGTTGTTAATTGTTACTAAAAGTAGTTAAGTTCAAAAGTGTACACAGTAATGCAAACTACATGTCAAATCGGAAGTCAGAGATGTGCAGAAAAAAGGGGGTGAAAGAGTATGAAGGAAAAGGTAGAGATGGAATTGGACTATTTTAGATTCTTCATTACTGCACTTACTCTTTTAGACTTCTCTCTTCTAAGTGTAATTTCCTGTAACTAAGGGAAATTAGCAATAAATAAATGTCAATTGAAATATATGCATATATCCTACTTGATCATTTTGTTCCCATAGATTTTTTTTCACTTACTTTGACCCTGCTATTATGTTCATTATGCTAGAAGTCCCTTCCTACATCATTTATTTATTTACCGGGTTGAAATCTTAACTAATTTAAATATGGAGGTCCTTTAGAATAGATTACATATATTATAAAATAAGTGCTCTACAGTCAGGTATTGGGAAGTATTGAAGCAGAATTTCAGTATAGAATACTTTCCCTCCATTGTACTTTGGCTTCCTTTTGAAACCACAGATACTGATATATTTTTAACACTGAAAGTATTTCTAGTGCTGTCTAGTTCATCCTTTCATCAAATACAAAAGTTCTACCCATGCATTTATTCATAAATATAAATGTATTAGAGAAACAACAACCAAAAAAATGGGGCAAAAGCTCTTGAATTTATGTTGAAATTGAAAAACCCTTGTGTTTATATGAATTTTAACAAGACACATTAGGTATTCTTCTCAAGCTTCCTCAATAAATTGACTTGCTACAGGTTTTCTTCTCTGCTATCCTTCGAGTACAATCACCAAGGCAGTCACAATGCCCATCACGGTATCCTGTCAGAAGGCGACTCTTCTAAAGCTTCCTATGACAGCCTCTTGCTTTTTTCTTGCTGCATTATTGGTGAGATATTCCTGGTTCGAAACATTGACAGAACACGGCTCCCTCCACATGCACTTTTTATCCCTATCGTATGAAAGCCTATTCTGAGAAGAACTGAAAGCTCACTGGATAACACAGGCAACAACAAACAGTTTGCTCCTGACATGAGTATTGCAGGCAGGCACTAACTCTAGCTTCAAAGGAGGATTTGAGGTGACAGCAAGGATGTTACTGAAATAACTTTTACATAGGATTTACAGGGATGACTGACATATGTTAGCTAAATAACAAAAATCCAAACTGTGAAGGCAGGATAACTTATTTTAATTATACATCTATAGTGCTTCTTACAGATATCAAACATTCTTATCTGAAAAGAATATGAAATATTTTGAGAGCTGAGAAAACAAAGGCCAGTTTTGTTGAACACACACACACAAAGG
>NW_017731705.1:1243963-1244860 GCF_001890085.2 Hipposideros armiger
AAAACTCACTCATGAGGCATAAAGGAAAAAGATGCTTCTTGGTTCTTTTCCAATCTTCCTCCCAATCTGGTACCACATAACCCAATATTGGAACCATGGAAAGACTATGTGCCAAGAGTCTTGAGTTTCAAGAGAAAATTCTTTGCTTTCAGAATGTCAAGAACCACTATTGTAACATGTGATGTAAATTTATCTTTATTAAATTTTTTAAAAATGGTAATGTAAAACGGAAGAAGATGTATGAACAGGAAAAAATGTAAATTATGTTCACTGTTATCAAGTCAATGGTGTCCAGAAAAGAATTTTTATCTACATTTTAATTTAATCTCAAAATTATAACCTTAGTTTCATGTTGCATTATTCATTTTATAGGTAACATTTATAGATTATCTTAATAGCATCAAACACACAATCAAATGATACACATGCAGTGTGTTACAGTTTAGAGATAGCACAGATAAATTAAAAGATTTTATCTAGACAGTGCTCTTGGTTTTCCATTTAAGGAATGCATTTTCAAAATGTATTTTTGATGCATTCATTTCCGATTTTTTTCTTTTTTTCTTTTTTTTAGTTGAGCCATCCTGTCACCTGTTGGCAGCTCAGCGGCAGCTCAGCTCAGGCCGGACATTGAACCGCTGTTGCTCAGAGCTCAAACTCTTGAGCAAGCTCTTAACCAACTGAGCCACTTTGATTTTTTTCTTAAAGTAGAAAACTTTCTTCCAGAAGGACTCTTTAGTATAAATCTGCTATGAAGTGAGTATAATATTCATGGAAACTAATTATGTAAACTGTGAGGAGAAAGAATGTTTTCCAGAAAGGCATAAATCAGTAGCATTTCACATTCAATAAAACTAGGTTGGAATAATAATTCATAAGCAAATGGCAAGAATTTTA
>NW_017731705.1:1246160-1247238 GCF_001890085.2 Hipposideros armiger
CTCTTCAGGAAAACTGCTCACCTTATATAAGTGAATGAATGCTTTGGGCTGAATTTCCTAGGATTCTGAATCATTTATTCTAGACCTTATCTCAAGTGAGATACTTGTTAAATGGAGATATTTGTTCCAGGCAACCTGATAAATCATTATGATAACTTTTAATACATATCAATAACCAGTATAAAAATACTTTGAGTTTCTCTATCGCTTGAAACTACTTTGCTTTCAGAATGAATACCTTAAGCTATTTCTTTCCTTATACCACTTGTCTCTTATCTAATGACACTTCTGTCTCTTATTACGGCCCTTTTCCAGCCCATGGTTTTTGTTTCTGTCTGACTTCACTTGTAATCCAATTCAGACTTGTATCAATGGCCAGTCATTCCAAACACTACTTATCCTTCAAGGTATGATTTATATACTTCAAGAAATTTTTCCTTAAATGGTCATCTTTATTAAGCTCCCAATCTACTTCATAGCGCCATTCTATCATTGACCACTGTTGTTTTGTTTGTGGTTATTTCTGTAAATATCATAATCCTCTATTGGACTGTAATCATGTCAAAGTTGCCGTAATAAACCCAACCGTGGTGTCCCACATCACTTACACTATTGGGTTTTCTCACGTCTTAGAAAGCCTCAATGTTGAAAGTCAAGAAAGCTTAAACCCTGGGCTCACTACAATTTCCCAGCACACAACCACAACTGAACTTCCATAGACTATGTAGTTAGATCCTGCCTCCTGAGCTTTTGCATTCTTCAAGTTTTATTTACTGAGGCATCTGAGACCATCCTCAGTAACTAAAACTAAACCTATCTTTGATCTGCCCAGGCTGAACAGATATAGGAAAGCTCTACTTCCCCCATTCTGTATAAATTATTGGAGTGGTCCTGTGCAACACGGCCAAAGGAGATCAATAGTGATGGTGGTGTGACGGGTCTATTCATGGGATAGCCAGAAAGAATTTCCTCACATTTTCTACTGTCCAAGAGTAATGATGGAAGATATCTGATTAAACATTTGATTTTCCCATGGCATCTGCTCAGATGCCCTTTTCATTCTCCATTTTTAACTACT
>NW_017731705.1:1250478-1253147 GCF_001890085.2 Hipposideros armiger
AGATAGTAAGCAGCATGTTCAACTTTCCCTCCATGGATTCATTTCACATGTAAAGTTATACATGTCAGTGAAAATGAAGCCCTCGAGTGTCACATTATGTATATTAGTAATTTTTGTATTATTTTATTCTAAAGCTGATTTTTCCTGTGATTTTTTTAATGTACCACACTAGTTCCTTGACAATGATCTTTTCTGTCTCTGTTAAATTGGTGGAATTTTTCAGAGGGAATTCTAAGCAGAATTACTTAAATCCTCTCTGAGGTGACTGAGCTCTTTGGGGCTTACAGTGTGTCTTTTGTCTCATATCCTCATTCTCTAAAAACATTTTTCCATTCTCATACCTCTTCCGCACTTGTTAGCATTCTATTTTCTAGAGAAAGTAGCTACCAATGTAATCTTGAATAGGTAACATATGTGCAAAATTAGTCCTTAAGTCATTCAGATGAACTTGCACTCTGGGAATATTTTGGTTTTGTACAGTCATAATTACTTTATGGTATACGATTGATAGAAGAGTCTATTTCACAGGACTTTTACAAAGTCTCAATAAAATAATCCTTGCAGGCTACTTAGCTCATGGTTTGGCACATATTTTCTATGCAACAAATGTTACCTTTAGATGGAGCTATGATAGTGGTAGTATTTATAGCCATGGTAACAGAAGTAGTGATGGAGGTAGAAGGAGTACTTGTTATTGTTTTAATAGTAATGAGATGCTAATAACAAATACGGAAAATTGTGAAACAGCCCCACAGGAAACATAAATTTTGGTTGTTGTCTTATTTCCTAAATTTGAAATTATTCTGTTTTCTTTCAAATATTCTATTTCAAAATGGGTAGTCATAAATAAGGGAACAGGTGATCTTTATTAAAGAAATTAATAAAGCTCTGTCATCATAGCATTTTATTTGTGTTGGCATAAGTAGAGTTACATATCACCCTAATAACAAATATGTTTCACCATTACCTAACCAAAGAAACCACTAAAAATAATCCTGAATAATTAGAATTTTTTATTATTACTTAAATTTTACTTCTGAAAAAATAAATTTTATATCATATAATAACATACTGCAGGATTATTATATGTAAAATTATTACACATGTATATATCTTNTTGTAAATATTTTGATGAATGAAGGTTCATAATATATTGTGGATATTATGGGTTTCACTTAGGGGAAATAAATCAACAAGCAATATGTATTCCAGTGATATCATTAATTTAATATTCATAAACAAACACATTTTAATATCTATAAGTCTAATTAGGTTTACCACAATCAAATTAGGTAAGTGAAAAGCAGTAATTGATAAACAAGAAATAAAATCATAGTAATGGATGGAAAGTAGAGGAATTAAGCTACTTATTTGATCTTAGTCACAGAGCTAGTTGGTGGCTTACTCATAGCCAATATATAGAAACCAGGTTATCTGACTCTCCAGCCCCATCACAGTAGATATAGCATTCACTGTATTAGAAAGATGAACACAGGTTCTGTCTACTCATGCTTATCTAAATATACTACCTCAGAATCACTTACATGATCCATTAACCCCTGGTCAAAATTGTCAAATAATTTCAGATTAAAAAAAATAATTTAGAACTACAGTGTGGGCAATAGAGAAAAACTAAATACCTGAAAACACTTTTGCTATAAAAGTTTCCCTCTACAAATATCAGAATATTACCTGGCCTCCTGTTCAATATGGAACTGGGCTCACAGGAAAGGAAGGGGCATTTCTAAAGGCTATAAATAAGAGACAACTGAGAACTAGAACATGAAGTATGTGAGTTAATCATGGGGTTGCTCTGCAGGGCTTGCTGATCTTAATGACTTAGGGCAGTGGTTCATAAGTGGGGGTGATTTTGACCCCAATGGGACATTTTGGAAATAGATGGACACATTTTGTTTGTCCCAACTGGGCGGGGGTGTGTACTACTAGCATTTTGTGGGCAGAGGTTAGCATTGTTACTAAACTTCCTACAGTGCACAGGGTACAAGTCCCCGACCTCCAGCCATACCAACACTACTACTAAACAATTATCCATTCCCAAATGTCAATAGCGTTGATATGGGGAAATCCTGCTCCAGGGGCTTCCATATTAATTCCCAGGTGAGGATGGGAGAGAAGGTCTTGGGATAATGCAATCTAGGAAGTTGGAACTGAGATAGTTTACAAAGTCAGGACCTTTTCAGGGCAAACGCTAAGTGAAACCAGAGGACTAGAAATCAGCCTGCTTTTCAGGTGAAAGGAAATTAACCTGTTTTAGCCTGACCCTGAAAATCTGTAGGCATCCTGCCCTTAGGCATGTCTGCCTTTCAGGCTTTCTCTGTTAGGTCTCTGGTAACTCCCAGCCATCAAATTAACATCACTGTGGGAATCCAGCAGAAGCAAGTGAAAAGAGCAGTGGAGAAACATACTTTGAACACAGCCACATATACATAAAGCCTCACTAAAAGTAAACTCATAATCTAAACTATAAATACAACATGAGCAAGAGTTCACAGTTAATACAACAGACCAGTTCAATCCCCAAGCATTCAGATAACAGAATTTTTCTGGACATTGTTTATTAAAATAGATATGTGAAAAATAAAAATGTAAACTAGGATTTGGAAATAAGAGAAAAAGGGAAAAAGGCTCTATTAAAAAAATTTAACTTG
>NW_017731705.1:1259537-1264855 GCF_001890085.2 Hipposideros armiger
AAAAACTACCTTCAAGCGTATATACATACATACATACATAAAATAAAGTAAATACTGAGAGACCAGAATAAATGTTATAAATTCCTTCTACTGTATTTGCTTTTTCACACAGGTGCTCGAATTCTACCTAACTTTATTGGCTCATTCCCTGCCATTCTCTATATAGAGGGTGCCAAAAAAATGTATATGCATTTTAAGAAAACTATTAAAATCATAACACTCAATATATACCGATAACAAAAGATGAATACAAGTCACGTTTGACTTCTGCAATTACAAGAGGTGCTCAAAGTGGTTATCATCAGCATCCAGACACTTCAGCTGATTATGGCAAACTACTGGTTGAGCCACGTTGACCAAAGTGTCCACTTGTATACATTTTTTTGGCACCGCTGGTATTCTTTTTCATACAGCCAGGTTTAACTTGCAATTCCTTAAATGTAACATAAGACAGCTCCTGTCTATTACACAGGTTATTCTTTTACCTTTGTCAACACTTATCAGGATGAAAAAGCTAATATGCCCACTGATCTAAAACATACATCAAAACAAACCACATAGAATTGTAATTCTAAGGGGTGGGCAAGGAGAAATGAGACGTGAGTGGTGATGGAAAGAAATGCCTAAATCTCCTGGGCTGCTTCTTCAAATCCACATGCAGAGTGAATCCTTTCCTTTTCTCTTGTCTCAATGTGATCTAACACTAGTCACCCTCTTTAAACATTATGTCTCAGAGATTCTTAGAGTTCCCACCATAGACTGAATGACAGTGTGCCAACGAAATACCTACATTGCAGTCCTATACCCAATGTGATAGTATTTGCAGGTAGGCCTTTGGTGATGATTAGGCTTAGATGATTTCATGAGTGTGGGGCCCCCATAATGGAATTAGTATCCTGTAAGAAAAGGAAGATAGATCATAGTTTTCTTTCTCTCCTCCACGTGTGGAAACAGAGAGAAGTGGCAGTATGCAAGCCAGGGAGAAAGCCCTCACGAGGAACCAAATAGGATGGCACCTTAATCTTGGCCTTTCCAGCCTCCACAACTATGAGAAATAAATATTTGTTGTTTAAGCCACTTAGTTGATGGTATTGTGCTATAGCAGCCTGCAATGAACTCAGTTGTGGTCCCCTAAACACATATATTGAAGCCCTAGTCCCTGATGTGATAGTATTTGGAGGTGGGGACTATGGAGGCAATTAGGGTTAGAGAAGGTCATGAGTTATAATGGGACTAATGCCCTTACAAAAAGAGGAAGAGAATGGGCTGGCCAAGTGGCACGTTGGTTAAGAGCTGGCTTGGGATGCCAGCTCTGAGCAGCAGGGCCCCAGTTCGGATCCCATATGAGAGCAGTGACACTGCCCTCTACAGCTAAGATGGTGAACAACAGCTCGACCTGAAGCTGGGCTGCTGAGAGTTGCCGGTGACGGCATAGACTGCAGTGATGCTGCAGTGGGCTGCCATAAGCTACCATGTGTGGCCGGCAGCCAGCGTGAGCGACCAGCAGCTGATGTGAGCTGCAAAGAGCCACTGTGAGCAGCCGTCCAGAGGCGGGCGACCAATCTGCCTCATTCGGGAAGAGAGCAATGATAATACCAACATGGGCCAGTGAAGCAACGTCCTCCACAACCAGACTGAAGAACAAAATGACAGCGACTTGTCTGTTCCCCTTCCCCCGATTCCCCAGCACTGTTCCCCTCCACCAATTCCCCAATAAAATCTTAAAAAAAAAAAAGAGGAAAAGACAGGATATCTTGCCCTTTCTCTTTCCATAGGCATTCATGCACCAAGAAAAGACCATGTGAGGATATAACGATAAGATGGCTGCCTGCAAACTAGGAAGAGACACCTTGATCTTGTACTCCCCAGCCTTAAAAACTGTAAGAAACAAATGTTTGTTGTTTGAGCCCTCTACTCTATGGTATTTTGTTTTAGCACCTTGAACTGACAAAGACAGTACCTTACATCATTCCCACTTAAAATTTTTTAAGCCAAACAAAATTTGTTGCTATTTTGTAAAATATAATTGTCAGTGGTTGTTTCCAGTTTCAGACAAATTCTGTTGGGTTGTCGGAAAAGTCATGACACATTTTTGCAATGAAAAACATAGAAAAAAATACATCATGACTTTTCTAACAACCCAAAAGATGTTTTCCAGATAAACAGTTAGCTTACCCTCTCCCTAAACCCACAGAATCCTGTTAGGCAAGCACCTCACTTGCTTTCCTTCAGCTATTAATGGGTTTCACAGTTGACATTGCTTTCAACAAAAATATCCAGGTCCATTTGATAAAAATTTAGTAAAATGGATCAATGCTATAATTTTTTGGTGATCTTGGGCAATCCTTGACTTCTTTCTTTCAAACCCTACATTAAATCTATAAGCAAATTTAGTACATTTCCTCTTTGACATATCTCCACAGTCCAGCCATTTATTGCCAACTCCATTTCGCCACTTTTGTTCAAAGCAAAATCATCTCTGACCTGGTGTATTGCAATAACTTCCTAACTGCTCTCCCTGTTCCTTTCTTGTTCTCCCCCCATGCTGGTTTATGTTAAGACAGAGCAGCCACGGGAGTGTCCTTTTTAATACATGAATGCGATTGTTATGTCCTCTGATCAAAGCCCTCCAATGCTTCCTATATCACATAGAGTAAAAGCTAAAGTCACGAAGGCTCTTATATGTCCAGAATGCCAGCGACTTCGATGGCCTCATATTGTTCTCCTCCCTCCATATTTGCTCTATCCACTCTGGACCCCTTGCTGTTTCTAGAACACATCGACCGTGTTCTCTTCTCTGGGCCTTTAGACTTGCTCTTCACTCCTGAAAAGCCTTTCTCCAGATAGTTCTGTGACTCTTACCCTATACTCTTTAAATATTATTTTCTCAGTGGAGCAATCCCTCACTGCCTTATTCAAATTATGAATGACTTCCTACATATGTACATACACACATGCCTCTTTAGGTTTCTACATTTGCCATATTCTGGGCTAAATCTATTGACCTACTATCCACAACCTCATTTCCACTCTTGCATTTGCCCTGTAGCATTGTTGACATCACCCAGTTTTCCCCAGTCTAGCATGCCTCTGCCTACCTAAGTCCTTCCACACCCATCTCCTAACTAGGCCTTGCACATTCAGGCATGAGGTCAAACACATCAGTACCTGTCATTACATCGTATTTACATCCCTGTTTCTGGACAGCTGGTATCTGTTCTTCACATTCATCATGCTAGTTTAGTATGACTACTATTTTCATTCTTTTGTCTTTTCCTTTGCAATCTGTCCCCTAAATAAAAGAACTCTATCTTTCTCTTGATATCTCAGATAAGAGAGTGATGTAACCTATCACATCCTCAAGACTTACTTTCCCCAATTTTTTATTATTATTATTATTTTTATTTCCAGGCTTCCATCCTGGACTGTTGATCTGTTTTCTCCTGAGCATCCCCTCTCCAACTTCTGCCGATTCTTCTTTTCCTTGCACACTGTCCAAAAGATCCCAGCAGCTTTGGACCTTTATATTCTCAGAAACATAAACAAAATACTCTAAATAATTTTGTGTTATTTGTCAGTGTAAAATTTATTAAATAAAGAACTGGAAGTCCATGGTGTCAAAATGCATGAGAAAAGAAAGTTTAAAATCTCATCTTGATCATAAATTCATCTTATATAATCCTTTTGTGTTAGAGTTCTCTCTTACAGCTACACTTAGGTTTCTGTTGCAATATCCTGCAATGTTCAGGAAGAGGGTTACAAAAACATACAGCCCTCAGGAAGAAGGATTAGTGGTTACAATTATATTCTAAAATATGGTAACTATGCCCAACAACTCTTGGGCATCTAATAATAAGGGTTTGACATTGACTGGGAAAGTCTTTCATTGTAGGTAACCAATGGAAACCCAGAATCTAAGCTATTTCAATATTCCAGGAAGGCATCGGTGTTTATAAAACAGAACATTAACTCATGATAACTTTGATCGGCAGAATAATGACCACCACATTCCTGCAAAGATTTCATATTCTAATCCTTAAAAACGATGTATATGTTACTGGACTTGAAAAAAGGTGATTGAAGTTATATGACTAAAGTTAAAGACCTTGATATAGGGATATTATCCTGCATTATATCCTGAACATTATATCCTGGATGGCCCTAAAATATAATTATATAATTATACTAATAATAAATATATAATTATTTATGACAGTGAGCCCAACCTAATCCCATGAGTCCTTGAAAGGAGAGAACTTTTCTGAACTGAAATCTGAGTCAGAGGATGTGGCTGCTAAAGAACGGCAACCAGATGAGATGGCGGTGTGAGAGGGAAACTCAACATTACTGGTTCTGAAGACGGAGGGAGGAGGCTATGAGCCATGAAATGCAGGTGGGCTCCTCGAGAAGCTAGGAAAGGCCAGGAGGCAGATTCTCATCTAGTGTCTCTAAAAGGGAAGGCAGCCCTGCTGACATCTTGATTTTTAGCCCAGTGAGACCTTTGTCAGGCTTCTGAACTATAGGACTAAAATAATTTGTATGGTGGTAATTTATTACAGCAGCAATTTAAAAACTGAATGCCATCGCTGTGAGGCGTTTGAATCGACAACTTAAAAGTTAAATTAGACCCATGATAGCCAACCTTTATACTTCAGCATGAAAGCATAGAATGAATTTTTACACAAATTCTTAAAATAGAAACAATAATGATATTACAAAAAAAAAAAAACCTTTTGACTCAAATAACAGATTTGATTACTTAGTGGATTTACTCACCTGCATTTTCTTATTACCCGAGAACCTAAATTGGTAAACTTTATTATTTTTGTTTCTTTTTTCCAGCTGTATTGAAATATAATTGACATACAATATTGTGTAGGTTTAAGGTATACAGCCTGTTGCCTTGAAACACATAAATTGCAAAACTACTCCATTATCTCAAAAAAAATTTGATTAACATTTTTTGTGGTGAGAACATGTAAGATACACCCTCAGCAACTTTCAAGTATATAATACAGTATTATTAACTATAATCTCAGCTCTGTACATTAGATCCCCAAAACTTACTCACCTTACAACTGAAAGTTTGTATCCTTTGACCAATATCTCCCCATTTCCTTCAGGCCCTAGCCCCAGGCAACCACCATTCCACTCTATGTTTTTATGAGTTTTACTTTTTTTTAGATCCCATATATGTATTTTTCTTTCTCTGTTTGACTTATTTCACTTAGCATTATGACCTCTAGCTCCATCCTTGTGGCTGCAAATGGCAGGATTTCCATTTTTCTCATGGCTGAATAATAATTGTGTGTGTGTGT
>NW_017731705.1:1271118-1272387 GCF_001890085.2 Hipposideros armiger
TGAATTCCACCATGTCTAGCACTTTTTTTTATAACAATAATTTTTTTCCCCCACTGTTCATACAGGGCACATTTTCTTTTGGCCTCTCTATTATCATTTTGATTTAAATCCTTTACTTTCTTGGATTGAGTGGTTCTGATAAACTATTCGTATTTCATCAGCTTCTGTTTGGCTCTGATGATTCACAGTAATTTTGTAGCCTTTGCTACATCACCACCTCTTAGGCCTGTGTAATGAGGTATGCAGTGCTTCATTTTTTTCCCCTTATGGTTCAATCCTAAAGTATAATTTGAGAAGTGAGATTGGTATTTTGTTAGTTAGGAAACCCACAGAAGTCATATTAATAGCACACTGCTTTATAAACTGTCAACTATCACAAGAAAATTTGAGGTTAAATGTCATCATTCTACATAATTAGTTCTTCCCTTTCCTTTAATAACAAGCCAATTACTTAAAAATATGAATAAGTGTGCTTAAACATTTTATCACTGGACCATATAAAAGAACCCCAGGACATTACTGAATATTCAAGATCAAAATATAATTGACATAAATTTAACTTTTCTCTCATACCATCGTAATCACAAATGGTATATATGGTATTAAAACTTGATCAATCTAACTCCCTTTTTCTCTGATAATAGCAACAGAGATTTTGCTGGTATAAATGGAAGACCACCGTTAAGCAAAATACTGTTCTAACTGAACATTTTTCTGAAACAATGGAATATAGAAAACATCAATCCATCTTCAAACAGGAAGTTATAAAGCATTTACTGCTCTGACATGGAAGACCAGCAAAGTTTTCAACCTGTGAAATGCATATCAGAGTAGAAAAATCAATCAGTCAATCCATTTTCAGACTGATGAAATGTCAATTGAGTTCTGGACAACATTAAAGGTAGACACATACCTTAATACCTCATTTATCTTAAGATCACTTAGGTGGCAACATCAGCTATCCAAAACACAGGTGAGAACAAAAAAGGAAATAGGGTAATACTTGAGTGCTTAGCATGTACTACCACTTTAAATATATATTAAATTTAAACTTTACAAGAATTGTGTGAGGTAGACATAGTGGTATAAAATAAATCACAGGAATTAAATAACTTGTCCAGGAGCATAAAATATGTGTAGTTAAGACTCAAAGTTATGTATTCTGACTACTAAATCTATACTTAACTTCCATAATGGTTAAGTATAGGTTAATATAACCTATATACCTAACCTGTAACCTCTATAATGTAAAAACAAACAAAAAAACAC
>NW_017731705.1:1275192-1292678 GCF_001890085.2 Hipposideros armiger
TTTTTAATATTTTGAAGGACCTCCATACTATTTTTCATAGTGGCCGTACCAATTTACATTTTCACCAACAGTGGACAATGGTTTCCTTTTCTCCACATCCTCCCTAACACTTGTTATCTCTTGTCTTTTTGATGACCGTCATTTTACCATGACCGAATGAGATGAGAAGTGATGGCTCACTGTAGTTTCAATTTGAATTTCCCTGATGATTAGTAATGTTGAGAATTTTTTCACATACCTATTGGCCACTTGTATGTCTTCTTTGTAAAAACATCTATTCAATTCTTCTTTTCGTTTTTAACTGAATTGTTTGAATATTCTTTTTTTTTTTTTTTGGTATTGAGTTGTATGAGTTCTTTGTATATTTTGGAAATTACCCCTTACCAGCCATATGATTTGCATATATTTTCTCTAATTTCATAAGTTGTTTTTTCATTTTGTTATTTCTTTCTCTGTGCAGAAACTTTTTATTTCTCTTTATGTCTCTGTTCACAATACCTTGATAAATTGGACTAAATAGAAAATTAACAGTGTCTCTCTTCCAAAACATCTACCTTTTTAGCTTTTTCTCAGCTCTTCGTCCATGAGGGAGTGGGTAGAAAAGTATTGTAGGAAGGACAGACACATTGATCCAGAGAGACCTATATAAGAACCTCATTCTGCCCATTTTCTTTTATTAGCAATGTGATATTAGGAAAGTGACTTTAAGCTTTTGAACATCAGTTTTGTAATCCATGGAATAAAATTAAATATTACAATAGGGCTTTAATTATAAGATCAAAAGGGAAAATACTATCACATTTAATTAAAAAATATGAATATATTATACAAATATAGTAGGCTAAATGTGATTGTCCCCATAGATTTCTATATGTTGTACCATAGCATGTTTTCCTCTAATTTCATTTTAAAACTAGTAAAATCCAAAAGCACAAAATGATTGTTAGGAGTACAAACATAACATAAAAGATCTTCAATAAGAGGGATTCCATCATTTGGGGACTTTGGATTTTGTGCAATATTGAAACAATGAAATTATACTGTTTCCTATGAGTGTATATAAGCACAATTAACTAAGGGAATTATGTTTTCTTCATTGTTGCTTTTCCAGACCCTAGAACATCATCTGGAATGAAGTGTTCAATAAATATTTGTAGAAAAATAAATTTCAGTGGAGGGCATACAAGATGCTCTTTATCTATTTGATAATTTAAAGCAGGGTTGACTATAAAAAGGTTCATTTTATAATGTGGTAGGATTTTAGAGGGCTTAATAAAAATTATTATACTATTTATATTATAAGGCACAAAGGAATTTTAACTTATAATAATGAAGTAAAAATATACTTAAAATGCAATCATAGTTTCCCCTCTCTGATACAGAATTGCTAAAATTGCTAAATAATATAAAATGTAAAAGTTCCTCAAATAAACATAAAAGAGCTGGCTATTGACACCCATCACACAAGTCATATTGTGAAAATAAACAATCAATAGATATCCTATGACTAACACTGAATTTTATATGCAAAATAGATTAAGTAGGCTTCCCTACTTCCTTCTTTGGAACCAGGAGAAATGTCTCCAATTTTTAAATGCTACAAAAGATATGTGTTATGTAATGTTTGAGGCTTAACCTCTGGAAGCAAGGAGACAAGAAATACTAAGAAGATCACAGAAAACAAACTTTCCAACATATAACGGATGGCATTGTATATGTATAACAGTTAACAAAGCAATTACTTCATCGATTAATAGATGAAGGATAACTTTGCCTTAGTTAATATTAAAAGAGGTACAACACCTCCATCTAAAAAGTAAGGATTGGAGAAATCTACATTTTTTGATAAATTCTGTATGACAGAATGAATACATATATTACCTTGTGAAATTATACTATGGACTCTATTTATTTATTTATTTATTTACTCTTTCTGGAAATTAGGAAGAAAGAAGAGAGGCAGAATGATTTGGTCCATGAGTAGACCACCTTTCTTAAGCAGTCAAGAGTTTTTTACTCTTCTTCCTACAGCTCCCTTACCATCTCCATGTCCTCTTCTTCCAAAATATTATTTAGTTGAAAGCACTAGTATCTTTAATGGAACACTCAGTACTTGTATTTCATAGTAGCAGGATATACCAGGACCCTAAACAGTATCACCAAGAAACGCATAACTAGCTGCAATAGGAAGATTCTATGTATTTCTTTTTTGGAAATAAGGGCTTTTATTTCCAATAATTAAGACATTGGAGAATGGCAAAGCAGATTGGGAACCTAAAGATTTTTTAGGTAAAGATCTATGTTTTAAGAAGCTTGAGGGTGAGTTAAAGGATGTGCCTCAAAACAAGGAAGGTACTGATGGAGCTTTATTAGTAGTGATGTGCCCATTAGATTAGTCTCAATACCTGATCCAGCCATTCCAGCAGCTGTCCTTTGAAGTGGTTACAATTATTATTGGACACATAAATAAAATGATAATTCACATAGGGTGGGAACTGGGTATTTCTGTGGGTGTGTGTGGAAGAGGGGGAAGATCTCAGCTGAATCACTGACTTGTATATTTACTAGTAAATCAGTTAACATTTATAAGGCCTTTTTATTTGTAAAGGGACCATAGGAATAATTCCTAGTAGGATAACTGCTTAATAATAAGTACACAAACTATTCTTTTCCATTATCTTCTATAATTATTTAAATTATTTTTTATCACATGTAGTTGAATATTGCAGAGGGGAAGTAATGCTATTTTGGTTTTGATTTTTATTTTCATAAGTAATATAAACAAATGTTCATTTGTTAAGTTCAATTAAGTTAATTTTTTTTGAAATAATAATGATGAAATTCCTACCCATTAAGATTTGCAGAATTGGAAAGAAACTGTAGAATTTTTAAGGTAGTAGAGAATGTTTTAAACATGTTTAGGGGCATTAATTATTCTTTCTAATCTCCTATATGAATACAAAGAAAAACTAGAAAACAGCTTCCTATAATAGCAGCATACTTTTTTTTAGAATTTGTTAATTTTGAAGAAATAAACCAGTTGACATTGAATGACTAAAAATGGTAGAATAAAACTGAACAAAAAAAGGACAGATGGCATCATCTATGAATGTTTAAGATTCCTTTATAAGATTTCTATATAAAAAACCGCTGAGTTTAAAAACAACTTGAGGCATTCCTTCTTTTGCCTATTTTTATATCTAATTTATATTCTCAAAGATAAAGGGGATCATACCTAACTTTTGAATAAATTCAAATGTTGGTAGAATTAATTTGGTATTTTGTTGCTTGAAATCTGGTTTCAAGCTTATATATTGAAACATTGCTCCAGGCACCTATACCCCATTGATGGAATTAGTAAGTGAATCTACCCTCTATGACTAGAGGGAACCATAAAAAACATCTATCAATGATGGCAGGCAGTGAAGGAAAAATTGCATGTAATGTCAGGTGGTTGAATATAAGAAAAAGATATATGGTAATGACAGTATAGGCCGACAATTGCAGGTAAGGAAAATAATTATTTAAAAATGATAGAGTAAATGTATACACATTCAGCCATCATAATTTACTTTATTTGATTGAAAATAGAAAATGTTGTGTCTTAAAGATAATGTTTAGATCAAATTTGACAGCTTGAATGATGAGCAGTTCATATAATAATTCTAGGTGACTTGATGGAATACCCATATGTCAGTAATGGAATGACCATACTTTGAGAGAATTCTCTGGACTACATGTCCTGATGTTAAAGAAGAAGTAGTTAATTGTTCTTTGATGGTCAAAGTGGGAATATTTCTAATGATGAGGCTGGCATAAAAATGTAAGCATGCAACTATATTTCTAAGCATACAAGAACCTCAAATATTTTTTAATTTCTATGACACATAATCAGCAATTTTAAGAACTGAGATCTTGTAGAAATTGCTTATATTAAACATCCAGATTTGCCAAAGCATACCTATATTATAAATTAAAAGATTAACATATAACGTAAAATAGGTTTAAATATTAGTATTGAAATTTCAATGGTATCAACATTTTATAACACAGGCACCCTTGGAAATTTCTGTGAGATGCATTGATTTAGCCATATTACTATCAACTAAATGAAGAATTTTAATAATTAAAATGTAATACTATAAATAAGTTCATAGGATTTAGATTTAATGACTTAAAAATTCAAATTGAACATAAACAAGTTTTCAGTTTGCTTGTGTAGAAATTGTTTCGTATTGGAATCACTCGCCCAAAGTAAGGATCTGATGATTATCAGGCACGTTTTCTTAAATTGGATAAGGCATATTGGGCCCTTTTAGATATATGTGATATATACAGAGGGTGCCAAAAAAATGTATACACATTTTAAGGAAGGAAAACTGTATTAAAATTGTAATACTTAATACATACTGATAACAAAAGATGAGTATGAGTCACAGTTGACTTCTGCAATTACAAGAGGTGCTCGAAGTGGTTATCATCAGTGTCCAGACACTTCTGATTATGGCAAATTACTGCTTGAACAACGTTGACCAAAGTGTCCACTTGTATATATTTTTTTGGCACCCCAGTTCATATATATATGAACCTGAGCTGCTTCAAAGAGCATTCATCAAAAAGCTACCAAGTACAGTAGACTTGGGTTTCAGAAAGGAACAATGCTTTTTGGATTCATGGACCTTACAGCAAAGAACTTGGTGCTGCTATTGGAGAACAGAATAAGGATGAACAGTAGTAGCTTGTGTTTTGTGCTACTTACATGGTAGGTATAGTAACCCTCTGTTGGGCACAACTGATCTCACAGATTGGTTTGAATTTCTGTTGATTTTTATACTGAATTTAAGTAATAAACATATATTGTTTTTACTTTGTGGCAAATTAAATTTTCATTCTGAATAAATAATATGCATGCTTACACATTTTCATTCATTTTCAATTAAATAAATAAATGTCATACACAAATCTAGTAGATGCATTGCACCCGATCTCGTAACTTTTGCATTGCACCTGACAGAGGGTTAAAATGAACATTATAGTCTATGAATGTACGTATGGGAGTGGATATACAATGTGTTCACCTCCATTTCTCATGTTAACATCTACCAGAGGGCATCCACCATAAAATAGGCACTAAACCACCAAACAAAAATGACTTCATCAGTTGATATCTAGCCTCTGTCCTTGGCCACCCTAGTTCTTACACATAGCATATATGAGTAAAGGGACCATAGGTACAGGGACTGAGGCTATGAATCAACCCAGTGACATGACATGCTTATTAAACTTGATCTAGCAATGCTACTACCAAAGAACCAACCTCCAGAAAAAAAGAGACCAATGCTCAGTTCCCAACCTGGCACCATCCCTCAGAGACATCACTTAACCATTAGTGGAAAGTTGATTACATTGGGCAAGAATATTTTCTGGCAGAAGATACTTTATTGGATGTGGGTTATCTCTTTTTGTCCAATGATCCTCAGACAGCATCACTATCCCAGAGCTTACCAGTGTTTCATCACCAGCATGGACTCCCACATCATGTCATGTCAGAACAGGGGCCTACTTTACAGCAAAGAGGGGTGAGAGTAGGCCCCAAAACATTGGATCACATACCACACCATATAGAAGCTGCAGGCCTGACAGAGATTAAGAACAGCCTGCAGAAGGCACAATTGAAATACCAGACTGAAGAAGACCATACCTAACAGGATGAGTTAACATGTTCCCAGAAGGAGTATATATCTGGAATCAGAGGCATTTATATAATAGCATGTCTCCAAAAGGTAAACCACATAAATCATGGAACAAAGGAATAGAACTAAGGAATGGAAACACTGCAGTCACTCCCATGACCCCCTTGGGAAGTTGTGCTTTCTCTTTTGTCAAATCTGGGCCCTGACAGTGTAAACCTCATCCTAAAAAAGGGAACAATTTCATCCAAGGACACAGCAAGCGTCTAAATCAGTTAGAAGCTATGAGAGTCATCTGGGAACTCTAGATTCCTTTTGCTAAGAGACTAGCTTGCAAGAAAAATAATCCTCTATCTGGGATGACAAGGAGCACTGTCATGATTGAGGATGATTTACAGCACACTTTAAAACACACCTTCTCTCAACCATAGCTCACACCCAACTGCACTAAACAAGTTGAAACTTGTCACACACTGTTACTAAGGTTCAACACATGGCTTCCCATATTGAAGATCCCTGCCTTTCCATTGGATGGCACTCGGCAGCAGCATTCACTGTATTTTGTGATCACAACAGAAAGGCTCCATGTCACACATCACTTCTGGTATATGGCAATTTCTGTCAAATAAAAACATTACAGTGTGTCCTCATCCACTTTCTTCACTAGATCTGGCACCGTGCAACTTCTGGCTCTTCCCCAAAGTCAAAATGACCACGAAAGGTAAATGTTTTGAATCGATTCAGGACATCAAAGCAGCCATGACAGCACAACTAAAGACACTCATGAAAGAGGACTTCCAGAATTGCTTTAGAAAGTGACAAGAATGATGGGATAAGTGTGTTCAAAGTGAAGGGTAGTAATTTGAGGGGGATTAATAGCAATGTGTCTTTTACTGTAATAACTTTTTAAAATTTAAAATTCACCTATTTGTTGATCACACATCATATGATCATCAGAATATCAAAAGTCTGCTATAGCATGTAGGGGCAGGAAGAAATATGTTTAGCAACTACATGATCACCTGAGTGCCTCTTTGATACTCCAATCCCAAATAGACTAGTGCAGCAACCTCACCCTGAGCAAAGCACTATCACCTGGGGTTCCGACCCTCAGGGATGAGGGTCTTGGTTCTGCCATCAGGCAGTCATCAAGGCCATCTGATATTGGCTAAGCATAAAGGAAATCTAGAATGAGTAGTAAAGTAGAAAGAAAATAACTATCAGTTGTGGACCCAAGATAAGCTTTAGCACTGGGGGCTACAGTTCATCTCTCACCCCTTCCTCTTTTAGTTGTCTCTGGGAAGACAGCCCCTCAGATACTCTGAAAGATCTATTCCAAGAATGTATGCTAAAGAGGAGACAGAGCGGATAAGGGCTAGACTTTGGTTGACATTATGATGTGTTCATTATCCATATGCCCCATTGTTGAAGGACTCTTTGTCCTCTGTCCTGGGAATGCTGTCAGAAGACAGCTTTCAGCTGTCAACCCCTTCAGGAGTTACTTAATTTCAGAGATCCTCTTCATCTAAGGTCATGCACTCTTGCTAGCATGGCCAAAATCAAATGACTGATGGCTGCATACATTATACAGTTCTTTCTGGCTATTGGCTCCTCTTTTTTCCCAGGCTTCCACAAGTGTTTATGTGAAAAGTACACCTTAATAAGCATCTTGCACATCAGATTCTGACTCAGAGTCTGCTTCCCACAGAAACCAGCTTACAATATTGCATGCCTACTGCATTACGGGCTATTTTAGTCTTATTAAAGTGTTTTCCTATGATTTCAATCCAACTCAACAGTCACTCCTTTCATTTCTGCTCATCTCTTTTCTTTCCTTTCTCACCCTCCTTTTCCCCTTTCCTTTCCTTCCCACCCTTCCTAGTATTTTCCTTTGTTTCGTCAACAACCAGTCTTCCTTCGTTCTTCGTCCTGCTCTCTTTCTCACTCCTTTTTTTTCTTTCTATATTATACATTTTTACAGAAACAAGTGTACACTTACAGATTTTACGGTGACATAAAATCGTCTACCATAAATTGCTTAGACACCTATTTTGCCTGCAAGAAAACTCCTTGTTCGGAAGCAGTGTGTCTTCTCTATTACATTTTACATATTGAAATTTCATGTCTTTGAAAATAACTCAGATGCTGTCAGCTGTTTAACAGCAGGGAATGTAGCAAACACTACAGTAAAGAGACAATGTGGAATGATTTTTACTGCATTTTTCATTGTACTTTGTTTATAGATTTTTCTTTTTGTGGCTTTCAATGCCTGGCTACAATAATACTCTTGCCCTGAAAACTGTTAAAATCTCAGCAGTGCCTCTGAAGTTTAAAATGCAAAGGGCAGTCCTTTTTCACAGGTTTTCTATGATAATACTTAGAATGATCCACTCGTCCTGAAAGTGCCCTTTCTAAATTACTGTGAAATAACCATGGATGCTATTACACACACTTACAGATGTCATTTAAATTCTCTAGAACTCCTCTGCACTTTGAATGAGAATTAGCAGCTTTGAAAGATTTAACTTCACATTGAAAAACGATCAAAGCAAGAACAAAATGAATTTGAGGTTATTCTTCAGGATCGAGATCTCCAATGCTTTTCATTTACCAAACTGCAGCACCCAAAAAATGCTTTAGTCTCTTGCACATTTTCTACATTATAGGTAATTTGACTGCATTAATCAATACCTGTTAATGAAGTACTTTTTCCATATAATTAAACCATCATTCTTTTAACTATCAGAATCCTGTTTTGAATGAAAAAAAAAAAAGAAATCAAATCTCAAAAGGGAGAGGGAAAGGAATGCTTCAGTCATATTTTAATTAGCGATTGCCAGAGTTTTCTCTTCAATGGAGTTTCTAACTTGCAAAGGAAGCTGGCTTCTGCCAATACTCAAGGGGCTTCATCCAGGTATAATAAGAATTACAGGATCAAAAACTTGCCATTTGAAAGAGACTTCGTAAACATCATCATTTTACATTTCTTCTTGTCTGGCCTTTCCCCTCAGCCTCTCAGATTCCCAGTGGGCCCCACCACTGTCATCATTTCTCAGCTAGTGAGGTCACTGGGAACAATGGCAGGGAATAGGAATAGAGGTACAAACTCCCTCAGAGCTGCCACACAGCTGGGGAAGGAATGACTGTTTTTATAGGCTTGTCACCTAGCGCCCTGTGGGAGAATGAGAAAGCAAGTCTTCAGTCTAAGAAAATAACATGGTGTTTTAGAAGAAGCACTAGATAAACCAAATTAGGCAAAATCGTCCTGGCATATAAGGCAGTTGTTATCACTGATTGCTAGAAACAAACAAACATATAAACAAACAAATATATATATATATATATATATATATATATATATTTGATGTTACAGCATAGAAGGTACAATGCTGACAAGAAGGAACCAATAAATTTTGATATTTTCTATTTAAAAATACTTCCCACTAATGTGGACATAATTCTGTTTTATAACCCTGGTAATCACTTACTGAATTACAGTTTTTCTATGATTTCATTTATTTCATAACATACTCTAATAATTGTAACATTATGTATTTGAAAATCCATACCATTATCATTAATAAAATAGTTATAAAATATTTCATGAAAAGTACAGTGATATAATGGACAATTTTGTCAATTATACCTCAAAAATAAAGCTGAGAAAAGAAACACAAAATGGAAGAAAATATAAGACAAAATATTCAAAATAAAAATACTAAAGTTACAGTAGAAGAAAATGTGGCATATTTGTCAATAATGTGACCCAGTTTCATGAAGAAATCTTTAGAAATTGCCAACAATCTATTTACATTTCCTGGTATAAAACTGATTGGGAATCCTCTCTTAGAATGGCTAATTCAAACATTAAGTTATATAATCTGACTACAAATAGAAACTCAAGATAAAGAACTCATCTGGATTTCAGCAGTCAATCTAGTAAACTTAGAGCGAGAGAACCTGAACATTAATCTAACTGGTAATCAACCAAACAGTAGTTCCCCTTAACTGTTGGGGATAAATATCAAGACCCCCGGTGGATGCTTGAAACAGCTGATAGTACTGAACTCTCTACATACTGTTTTTTCCTATACATGCATACCTATGATAAAGTTTAATTTATAAATTAGGCACAGTAAGAGATTAGTAACTATACCTAATAATAAAATATAGACCAATTATAAAAATGTACTGTAATAAAAGCTATGTGAATGTGGTCTCTCTCTGTTCATGTCTTCCACCCACAAAGTCAATTCATTTTTCATCTGAACTAGTTAATTATCACACACTTTTGCAGTGCGTGCAACAGCAAAACTAACATGAATTTATTTTCCCTTCTTCTCAATTTCATGTATAGATCTTTTTTTACAATATATTTTAGCAACCTCAGCATACATTTTTTTTTTCCAATTAAGTTGAGGACTTTCACCTTTTCACCTAAAGGAAGCACTTTACAGGTTCTCTTTGGCATATACAAGTCACCAGAATCACTACTCTTGCGATTTGGGGCCATTATTAAGTAAAATAAAGGCTACTTAAACACAAGTACTGTGGTACTGAGACAGTTGATATGATAACCGAGACAGCTACTAAGTGAATAACACGCAGATAGTGTATACGGCGTGGATACATTGGACAAAGGGGTGATTTACATCTTGTGTAGAATGGAGCGGGGCAGTACAAGATTTCATCGTGCTACATGGCATGGCACACAATAAAACATGAATTGTTAATTTCTGGAATTTTCCTTTTTTTTGGACCATGGTTTAACCACTAGTAACTGAAACTATGGAAAGCAAAACCACAGATATGGAGGGATTACTGTATTTCCCTGTGGTATGACTTCAATTCCCTCTTTTATTTCTTTACATTATTACCACTTTACTAGCCGTTCAATTCCCTCTCTCATCTGGTTTTTATTTCACCTTGATTTCTGTGACTTCACTATCTCTTTTTTTGATACTCTGAATTCAAATCTAATTTAAAAAAAATCACTTTAAACTTTCAGCTACTGATAATGACTTAATGACAACTGCACCCCTGAGTAAAGTAGTGAACTAACTGTACTTATGCACTCAAATGTATTTCTTCCAGATTTTAAGTGATTTGATTATTTCAATTAACCGTTTTGAAGATTCTAATAATATTACTAAACATTTAACCCCAACTTTCCTAAAATGATGTAAAAGTAATGAAATAACTTGTTTGTTACAAATCCTTTGTGTTCTGTCAGTTAGTAGATAACGTGTCAGTCAATCTGGTAAATGACATGTCATCTAAGCTCCCTTGATTCTCTGTTTTCACATCACTATAGCACAGAATGCAATAGATATTCTTTCAAAAGAGAAATATGTTAGAAAGTTTAAAATGTTTTGATACCATATCACATTTTTTAATAAACACCATTTCTCAAAAATACTAGGCTAATATTGTCTCTTTCCATATTACAGCAAATTCAAAATAATATATACTGAGAAACAAATGATTGTCTTTTTCCCCTAATCTGGTCTGCTGCTGAAATAATTGCTTCCTGGGATTAAAATATATCATTACATATTATAACTAAATAATGTTCTTTGAGACTTTGGAATGTTTTCAAATGTAAAAAGGATTCACAAGGATTTGGGTTGTAAAAGAATTGTCTTAAGGAATACTAGCACTACCTAAAACATTAATTCTGCACAACATCATTTTAAAGGATCTTAAGATCATTTGAAAGACATGAAGACTTTTATCTTATGACTATTATTAGTGAAACAAGATAAGTGTTTTATTTAAGTAAGCTCTATTATGTTCCAGAGATAACTTCATACATTTAAGACTCCTAAATATAAGGGTATCAGATTTTTATCAGTGGTATCATAATGAAGCAATCACTGTTACTATGTCATGTTTCAAAACTTCTTCAGTATTAGGTTGATTTGTAGTTTTATTCCTTTTGTTAAAATTAATTATCAGTCACAATTTTCCAATTTCCTTAAATCATTCATTTTTGTGTTTAAAAATTATATTCTTCAAAAAATAGTTTTTATTGAAAACTGAAAGGAACTCACATAAGGAGAACTTAACATAAGGAGAAAAATGTTGTGCATTAGGATTAATGCCTTTTATGCTCACATTGCTCTCAGTTACGTTCAGGAGTTATTATTCCTATAGCACCTTCAGGAGGAGCATGGCCAATTGTTCTGTAAATTGACTGATGACATATTAAAGCCTATATGACATAGTGGATTGTGAACAAGCAGGTGATATAGACAAATGTTTTTAAAAATGTGTGAGTTACCATGAAATTCTTAAATACAGAATATATGCAAGGACTTATTTTTGACATTACTATAGATTTAGTAAAAACACATTTTGAATTGACTTTCTATGTGTAGGATATTGTTTGAAATTAAATGCTGAGGTGAAACTTGGTTCCACCATTTGAGAAGAATGGCCTTGTCAATGAAAAAGGACTGCTCTCCATACTAAAAGTCATACTTTTAAAGCATGGGGATTTTTGTTTGTTTGTTTAACTCAGTAGTTTCCTGAGATTGAGATTGTTGACTAGATTAGAATAAAATCTCTCAGTCTCTCTCTCTCATAACATATAACATATATACATATGTTAAATATAACATATACTATATGTATATTAACACATATATGTATAACAAACGATATATATCTTGAATATAAATATATATTTATAACATATATATGTGTGTTAAATACAAATATGTACTTAAAGAAATATATTTAAATAAAGATCATGTATATATATATATATATATATTACATATATATGAATCACTTGGTAGCCCAGATATTTCCTTTTTTTAGAAGAAAGAAAGATTTTGAGTTGTATAATTTGGATGGCATAAAGCAGCCCTGGGCTTTTCAGCTTCAAATAGAGTCTGGCTGAAATCTACAAGCTCAGACAAATGATGAAGGCACTGTAGACAAATGCCATAAAAGAGAAATAGACACCTTCTGTACAATTGTAGTACTAAGAGATGCTAATCCCTATCACACCTAGTAGAAGAAAAAGAGACGAGAAAGAGAAGAAACTCTTGTCTGATCTAATGACTTCACAAAGCAATGAGACACTATTAAAATGAATTACTTTTCTAAAATTTAACAGAAACTTTTTAAAGTTTTAGCAGAATGGGGTTTGAGTAAGAGAAAATAACGGTTTGTTATACTTTTTTGTTCACCTAAGTTGGTGTTTTGTAAATAAACTTTACTTCTTCCATTTGGGAGAGGCTTAGAATAGAAATTTTCTCAAAATATAAAGTACCCCAAGAGTGTAAATTTTAGCATATAACCATACCTTTATATTCCAGGATACGCAACCAGTTTTTTAACAATAACAAGTTGAGGAAGGTAACCAAACTTATGGGTAGCACTTAGAATAAAAAGTTTTGGAAAATGGTACTTCCTAAAGCAGGATAAAAATTTACATAGTTATCAACAGAGATGCTGTAAGTAAATTATAGGATAGCTTCATGAGATATGATTTACTTATATCCCAGTAATTTAAAAATATGTCATAGTTCACATTTATCTAGTTTAGGAAATTTTCACAAATGTGTGCCTTTTATATTTCCCAGAAGTACCTAAAACAGTTTTAAACCTGCCTGAAATCCAGTGAAATAAACAGAACCATGCTTCATAACCTTTCACATGGAAAGCAGCATCTTAAGTAAAAATTCTATCCATACAGCAAAACAGTATCTGAAAACTGTAACGCATACAAGTGTAACAGTTAGATAATTAGGGGTAATATCCAAAATAGTGAATCAACTCATACTCTCACATTTACCTCTAATAGTGATCATTGGCAACTTTATACACTCCCCTGTCGAATGTGTCAAATATAGCTAAATTATCATAGTGATCTGCTAGTCTCTATTTTCTGACAAAAGCAAAAAACATGCATGACACAGAGTCACTTAATAAGCCAACATTTCAGGTGAACACTGACATTTTTTTATTAAGACTTTAGAAGCACAGAGCACATACAAGCCTCACTGTTCCAACTGAGGTGACCTGTCTAAAATTTGGACAGAAAGTCACATACAGCCATTTAGTCTAGTCAGATAAATATATAAAGTAAACAAGCTATAAAAATAGTACAACATTACTTAGGACTCAAGTTCCTGGAGTGAGTTTACACTGTAGTTTAATGAAATATTTTCCATTATATTGTTTCTATAATTCACAAGAAGAAAGACACAGGAAGAATTTATATAACTGCTTGAATTAATTAGTTTGATTTTGACAACCACCTCATTCATCCATATTGTTTAATTAGCTTTCGATGCTTCATTTTATATAATGTGTACATATGCTGTGAGAAGGAAGGCAGGGAAGAGCTGATTCTTAATTAGCAATGAAGTGGGTGTATGGAATTAAAATAGCACATTGACAGGTATAGGAATGAGATACCGATACACAGTGTTTAAGATTTACTACCTGTAAGTCATGCCCACCTGGTGATGGGTAATTAATTGCATAAATTATTTAAGAAGACAAAGTTTAAATACAATGTCTCTGAATTTGCCATGAATGAGGTAGAGCAGTACAACAGGAAACCAAGGAAAATGTTGTAGAAATGAATTCTTCTTTAAATTGAAATCTTCCACGTTAAAGAGAGGTACTCCAGCATGGAGAGATAGTAAAAAACATAGAGACTTCATGAAAACAAATACCTACACTATAAGAATCTCTGATAAAATTTATAAGAGAGTCTTTTTTGTTCTAAATTCTCCCACTGAGCATCTAAAATAACTTATAGACGTCTATACTCATCCAGTTTGACAAATTTACACAGCTCATGCTTAGAAATGGTTTATATGTATGCTATTCGTGTTGTATTGAATTAATCCATGAAACAAAGGTATTGATTTCTAACAGAAACTTATGGTTAATGTTATATAAACCAAGTTATATTTAAAACTAAAAAATAAAATAAGGAACTTAAATGGAAATACAATTTAAATATGGTTACATTTTTTAAAATTGATCACAATATCAAAAAGCACAAAAAAGTGTACAAAATACAAAAAATTATTGTATTGATAGTATTTAAAAATCATCTGTGTATTCTATATTTTACTTAATTTTTATAGATAAATGTATTCAGCAAACAATAACAGATGCCAATTAGCATAATTGAGTGTTCAGAAAAATAAAATTAATGCCTTTATTACTCATAATGTATTCACCCAAATGTTTCATTAGCTCACCAATGTAAGATTAATGAGGACAATAACTAAATTGTGGCTGGTCCCCAAAACTGTGAACTGCAAGCTAATCATGAAATCCCCATTCTCTTTTCACTTAGTTTCTTCTGCACAGGTTTTCTCTTAAATTCTCATTCATAGATCACAAAAGAACAATTTGGGCTAATTCAAGAATTAATTAGACATTTGTATGAAAGCCAGTAGAACAACTGTTCCCCCTGTGAGGTCATAAAGCTGTTCAATTTGCTCTTGTGTTTTCATTCAGAGATGCTGGCAACACCACAATTATGCACAGTGTGCACACACAGTAAGCCAAATTTCTGACCGAATTGTTCACTTTCATTGACTACCCTCATTTAACAGTTGCACACTCTAAAACTTTTTAACTTTGCCAGTGACACAGCTGGGATACTCTTCACTCATAATGAAAAATGACTTAGGAGAATGTTCTCTGGGTTGCTCTTTAAAGACTATATTAGATAAAGATATAGTCTTCATGTGGAAAGCTAGTTTATGTACCTCCCTCTGCCTTTAGACAGAATTTTAACACTGATATCCTTATTAATAACTCATCCAATAAATTCATTTCTTAGATTTCCTTTAACCCAAAAAAGATCTGCATTCTACTAAATCTTGAAACTATTTTCAAATTTAGGGACATAAGAATATCTTATCAATAATTCTATAGTTGTTGTCTATAGAATATATATAGAATAGAATATAGCCTTCAACCAGTATGAAATCCTGCATAGTGCTTACTATGCATCACAAGGATGAAGTTGCTTCACAAATTGCAATGTGACACTCAAGAAAAGAAATCTACTACCTAACACTTGAATGTAATGACAATATTTCCTCTGTGCCATGCTAACACCTGGGCCCATCTGTCACAAGGGCATTATGCCATGCTGAATGTAGGACGTCAATTTCAACAGCATGTAGATGCCGATATGTTGAGGTCAAAGTGATTGCCTGTGGAACTCATCAAACAGCTGATGGTTTGCAGGAAAAGCCTCTCAATAGTGAGCAATGCCAAATGAGGTCCAAATGCTTCATTACTAGTCTTCACAGCTGCAGATGCTCATGGGCATTCAAAACATCAAAGAATATTTCTTCCTCTTCCTAGTTCCAATCTGCCTGAAAGCTAGTTACTTTATATATAAAGGGGGAAAATGGTGGACTTATTTTCAAAAACTAAGACAGTTTTATTTGTTGTGCCATGTAACATCTTTAAATTTCTTATTTTAATATTTTTGTCAAATGGGAGTTTTAACAATTAGTGATAATGTTGTTGTAATCATGAAGTAATAATTTATACATGTTCATCAAGAATGTCCTTGGGGATAACTTTGAATATTTTATATGTGTGCTGTTGTGTGTGTGTGTGTAGGTGTAGACATGTATGTGAAATGTTTATATTGTAATTAATACACCAAGAAGTGTGAAGAGTTGGTGTTCTAGAACTGGCTTACATAGGTCAGGTATCATGGATAAATTACAGACAGAGGCAAATTCAAGTTGAGTATAATTAATGTAGTTATTTTCAATATAAGTTCAAATGATTTAAGCTAAAGAACTAGCCAAATTTCCTTTGAGCCTTGAGTTCCTGTTTGGGAGGCAAAGTGGTTGAGTGCTTAGAGAAAGGACTTTGTGGAAATTACATTAGGTAAGAAATTTGGTTCTTTATCTGTGAAGTGCAACACCAAATTTAAGATTTTCTTGGTTTAAGGCATTTGGCTTTTTATTGAAACTTTTTATTGGATTTTATTGAAACTATTTCCGATCCAAAGTCTTGCTAACAAAAATCTCATTCCCTGTATTTGAAGGTATTTATTTTTTTCCTCAGCAAGTAAAGTCCCCTTCAGGGGCTGAGGACACCAATTCCACTGCATTCTGTGGGCTACACATCAGTCACTGGATTACAATAAAGTCAGCTTTAAAGAAAAACACGTACAAAACCCAGTCCTCTACAGGGGAATCCTTTATTATCAACAAAATTAAAATTTCCTTCGCAAGGACTTAATATTTATCAACCCAACACCCCAAAAACTCCTTTCAGTCACTAATAAGCAAAAACCCTATGACTTTAATCCACTTATTTTCTGAAAACATGTATTGATAATTTATGAAATAATGATCAAGTGTCTAAAGTGTCCATTAAGAATCAGAATAATAAGAAAATACAGTTGAGACAGACAGCTCTGGGAACTTGGACAGGCTAAGCTATTTTGAAGCCTTAGTTTCCTCATCTGAAAATGGAAGTAACATTATATATAGGTTTGCTGAGAGGATGAAAATGGTGTAATGTTTATATAGTACTTAATACTAAGTGTAACACTTGACTGTTCTCAATATATGTAAGCAATTAATATTATTAAGCCATCAATCAACTTTGATTTTAATATTGTCTTGTTAAATAGTATTTTGGGGTTTAGAAATTAATATAGATTTGTTGAAGAATTTTTGAAAAATAGAGAAAAACAAAAAATAAAATAACCCACAATCATACTACACTTGGATTAAAAAATATTTTCCAGGGCCGGTCAAGTGGTGCGTTGGTTAAGAG
>NW_017731705.1:1293098-1298614 GCF_001890085.2 Hipposideros armiger
TACTCTTACTCCCCTTCCCTGACACCCATCAGAAAGGATCAATCTGAATATAATCTCTTGTATTTATAAAACTTAAATTTTTTTGCACAGAGCAAAATGAAATTTGGATTCTCTCTCTATATATGTAAATATTTTATCTTCCAGAGAGTGATGTAAACAGTATCCTGTATTTTTTGTACAAGGTAATACTTCTGCATTACATTCTGAAATTTTAGCAAAAATATACTTTATCATCTATCTACCTATTTATCTATCATCTATCTATATATTTACATCTCTACATTTATATATATTTAAAGAAAAGAAGCATTAATCAAAGCAATGCATTGATTTGAAAAAAACTGGTAATCTCAGTGGATACATGTTTACATAATTTTGATGTACCAATATTCTTAAATTAATTTCTGCTCAGAAGTATATAAAAAAATGAAAATGGCATTTTAATTCTATTATGTTTGCATTTGGTTGAGCAAGAGCTTCTGTTGACATCATTACAGCTATTTAACAATCTCAAGTTTGGGCCAAAATTTCAAGTAGCTATGGAAAAAAACATTAAAAGTACATTTGGTTATTAGAAAACTATAGTGTGTGTGTTAGAGTTTGTATATCCTACAGGGATTGGGCTGAAACCTGAAAAATGAGTATTTTCTTTTTTACTTATATGTTTGCTTTTGTTTTGAAATTTTATATAATTATGATTATATTGGCTTAGCATAAATATTAAGGAATATAAAAATATCTCTAAAATATATTGAATGCAACTTTTAATTATTCAGTTTAATGGGGGTGTGATGATCATTTGGATAATTGAAATTCACAGATGATAAAGATGTCAGACAATAGTTGTTCACTCTTCCCTACAGCTGCATATTTAAGAGCTGCTATTAATGGGCTTGGGTTTGCCCTCCTCTCCATGAACTTGGACATCTTCCAAGGGAGAAGACAAATGACAAAATGGCAGGTAGCTGGAGGGTAAAGAGAAATACCAAGGTGATCTGAACAAGCTATATATGAATAATCAGCACTGCCTAACCGAGAGGGATCTGACAGAGAAAATAAACAGATAATTTGTAATTAACGTTTTAAAATCATTCCTCTTTACTGCTGAGCAAATTGGGACAAAAACATGTTTAATCTTAAAGAACTGTAGTCACAAGTGATTGATACCAAATCAGTAGGAAATGTTGACTAAGGATTCTTTGATATTTATAAAATTTACAAAAAAAAAGAAAAGCCTGTATAGTACGATGGGGAAGAAGGCAAGCTCTGAAGCTAGACTAAGTAAATTGGATTAAATCCCCATTTTGTCACAACTGCCTAGGTGAATTTAGGAAAGCAGATGTTTTCTGTACCTTTGTTATTGCAACTGTAAAACAGGTATTCTTACCTCATACGTTGTTATGCAAATTAATGAAGCTAATACATATTTTATTCTTATTTATTCCCGTGTGACAAATCATCACAATTTTAGCAGCTTAAAACAAACATTTGATTATCTCAGAATTCCAATGAATCAGGAGTCCAGGCATGGCTTAGATGGGTCCTCTGCTTAGACCTCACAAGGCTGCAATCAAGAAATCTAACAGGCTGTAGTCTAATCTAGAGGCTGAACTGAGAAAGTATCTGCTTTTAAATTCACTCAGGTTATTTGCAAAGTTCATTTCCTTAAGGGCCCTGGCTCCATGCTGCTTACTGTTTTAAAACTGCCCTCAGTTGGCTATTGAGTGGCTGCCTTCAGTATCTTACCACATAGGTCTCAACATGGCCTCTTCCCTTCTTTGAACACAACTAGGGAGAGAAAATCTCTAGAGAAAGCCTGCCAGCCAGATAGCCTTAAATCATGCTATGCAATCTTGGTATTACCATTTTATCACCTTTTCCATAATTTATTATTTAGAAGCAAGTTACAGACTCTACCCATACTCAAGTGGGGGTGATTACATAAGGGCATGAACATCAGGGGTAAAGATGATGGGGGCTTAACTTAGCACCTGACCACCATTAAGAGGAACCACACCTAAAAGACCTCAGCCCTAGCTTGACCTGCCATGAGATTTTTGGACTTTGATCAAATACTGTAATGGGATGAGAATCTTAGGAACCTTGGGAAGGGGTGACTATATTATAGATGTGAGAGAGGAATGAGTCATTTGGTCTAGAGGACAGACTGATGGAAAGACTCTCAGTTGACCCTCCCATAATTCCCAACCCCTGAAGGTCACGCCATTGTGTAATCCCCTGCCCCTGAGTGTGATCGGAATCTGGGACTTGATTCTAAGCAATACAATATGGCAAAGGTGAAAGGATGTCACTCCCATGATTATATGACATCATATAAGACTCTGTCTTGCTAGCCAATTTGTTCAAGAGACTCTCCTTGCTGGTTTGATGAAGTAAGCAGCCATGTTAAGAAACCTACGTGGTCTCTGCTAATAGTGCAGGTGCTCTCTAGTAACTGTGGCTGGCCTATAAAAGCAGAGTGGCCAACAGCCAACAAGAAGGTAAGACCCTCAGTCCTACAATGATAAGGAAATGAATCCTGACAACCAACAGACTGTGTGAACTTGAGAGTGGGTTCATGCCCAGGTGAGCATCTACCGTGTTTCCCTGAAAAGAAGACCTAACCAGAAAATAAGCCCTAGCACGCTTTTTCAAGATGCGTGTAATATAAGCCCTACCCCAAACATAAGCCCCAGTTAAGATTGGCAGCCAGACATGACTGTTTGAATAAATGTAGATTTTTGTACATGAATAAATGAATAAATGTAGATTGTTGGAGCAAAAATTAACATAAGACCTGGTCTCACTTTGGGGGAAACATGGTAGATTAGAACATAGCCAGGCCAACACCTTGACTGATTGCTGCCTTGTGAGATTCTAAGCAGAAGACCCAGCTAGGCCATGACTGGGCTCCTGAGCCACAGAGACATTAGCATTAAAAAATATGCATGGTTTTAAACTGCTAAATGTGTGCTAAATTGTTACATGGCAATAAATATTATACTTGAAAGTTCTTCTTGTAAACCCTTTGCAAAGTGACTTTTCATTGTAAGAATTCAATAAATATTAGCTCTTGATATATATTTTTTTTCCCCAGAGAAGCAGTATAGTGTCAGGGTGCAGAGAAGATTCTAGAGCTACATCCTGAGTTAAAAACCTCACTCTACCATGTATTGGTCACTTAATAGTAAATGGATAACTTAACCTCTGTGAGCCTTGGCTTTCCATCTGTATAATAGAAATAAACACAGCATGTACCACTTAAAAAGTTTAATATGAGGACCTGGTAAGTTAATCATGCAAATCACTACAACAATCCTGAACACATACAAAGTTCCAATACATGTTGTAATTATTACTATTATGTGGATAAAGATTTATTATAGCTTTTGAAGCTTTCCCTTTAGTCTTATGCTTTCTTAATTGATATTTTCTAATAGATAAAGTATTAGATAAGGTTGTTCTCTGAAATCATTTGAAGATACTTTAAGGAATATTAATAGTACTTATTTAAAAAGGGTCAGATAGTTAATTAAAAGTCTCCAATTCCTGTTTCAGATAGGGATTTCTTAGGAATTCACAAATAAGAAAAACATCCATTTTAAATATCTTAGTAATAGTTTCTTTGATTTCTCTAAAGTTAGGTACTGTTACAAAAGGCATTTGATTTCCAGCATATAGGGTAAATGTGGTAGAAACGATACCATAAAGTGCAAGCATAGGTTGCTAGTAATTATAGTTTCAGGGAGTGGGCACTGCTTAACTCTAATATGGGGACTCTTATAGCTGCTCTTGAATACAAGGCAATGAATTGCTTTGATGATCATTTATAATACAACCCTGTATACTTTATTTCACACTGTTTTATAAGACATTTAGGGAAGTGTTACAAAATGGGCACTTAATGAATGTTATTGGAACAGGTGATTTGAAAAGGTTTTTTTTTAAATTAAACAACTAGTGCATGAAAAATATTCTCATGGTAAATTATTAAAATAGTAAAGATACATACAGGACAAAATAGACATTTCATTCATGTGAATCCCACAAATTATAGTACCTCTTCTAATTAACAACTGGTAACTTTTTGATACGATACCTAAGCAACATTTTCTATGCAATATGTCTGTGTGTGTACAGAATGTATTATATTTACAAAGGTAAGGGTAGAGAAACATTTAAATTATAAAAAAAAAATTCTTGCATTTTGAAACATATCTTTGAGTTAATTTCGTTATTAGTTGTTTTATGGTTTCCTCATTCCTTTTTAATTCTATAGTGTTCCATATTACAAGTATGTCATAATTTACTAATCTTGATTAATTAACATTTAGATTATGTCAAGTATTTTCTTATTTAAATATTAAGCAATGGATATCCCTTTTCAAATATATTAGTGAACAACTGCAATATTTACTGTAAGATTCTGTAAGATGTATTAAAGCTGTGTAAAAGTTTAGTTAAGATGAATATTTATTTATGTTTAAATAAAAGCTAAAACTATAAGAATGTTTAAATTTAATGTTTTCTCTTTTCTGCATATTATTTTAACTCAATTTAACAAGTAATATACTTGACAGGATAATTTTAAAATCATCTTTTGAGTCTCAATTTGTTCTTTTCTAGGAATAAACTCCATAGCACTGATGTACCCAGTAGGGAAGGTGGAGAGTGGGAACAGTTCTACCCTGGAAAAAGGAGTATTTATTATGACTGATGGTTATAATTGGTGTCTTTAGTCAGTTTTAATATAGTTTTTGACATTCATAGTATTGTTATTGTGTTATAATCCACAAGTTGGCAATGTCACTTTATTAATTACCATTCCTATTGGGAATGAAAACTAATTAGTAAAGTTAAAGTATCACCTATTACAACTAATTAATCTAACTTTTGATAATAACACAAATTTATGGTTATTATTAACATGTTAAAAATATATAAAAGATACAGTGTTTTATGCAACATTGATAACAATCAAATGTCAATGTAAAACACTTTTACAAGCATTAATATGGAAATTTTGCAGATACTGCTGAGGTTGTAAATGTGGAAGCACCATATTTAAATGGGGACATTTTCATGGACCTTGATAAATGACATTTTTGTAAGTTAAAGAGAAATAATGACGCATTTGGGTGATGGTGGTGGGAAATATGAGGGGGGAAGAAAGTTAAATGTACTAAAACCATGTCATTTTAAGATACTTATAGCGGGGGTGCCAAAAAAATGTGTACACATGACTTGAATTCATCTTTTGTTATCGTATATATTAAGGATTACAATTTTAATACAGTTTTTTTTCCCTTTCTTAAAACATGTATCCATTTTTTGGCACCCTCTGTATATTGATTACTTTTATTTGAATTGATATAATAGACATGAACATATGTTTGTTAAATTTATAAGTGTAACTTTATATAAATAGAAGTAATGCTCAGGATGCTCAAACAATTAGAACAAAATCAATAAATATATTAAGAAAATTGATCAATTTAGCAAAAATAAAAATAATA
>NW_017731705.1:1301019-1313788 GCF_001890085.2 Hipposideros armiger
TCTAAGGGTAGTGCAATGTCACCATGTGCTTCAGGGAAAAATAACTGAATCCTTGGAAAACAGTATTAATGACTACCATACGTGGTTAGGTCATCTGTTTAACAGGAAGAATGCCAAAGAACCAAGAAACAGATGCTAGGACATGTGTAGATGTGCTGGTGAGTGCTAGGGGATATTTTCTCCTGATTGTTTCATAAGAAACAAGATTACCATCTGAGATTGAAGAAGGGGTATGAAGCATTGGGTAAGATAGGAAAAGCCATGAAATGGAACAGGAAAATGGGGTAAAGGAACTTGAAAAGTAATTATGATTTTTGGTGTGTATAAAGTTCCTACTTTATATTAATAACCATAAATAGGGTACAGTTAATTGAATTGTATGTTTTTCCCAGTCACATTCAACTGATGCAAAGAGGGCGACGGCTGTACTGACCACAGGCTCCAGTTTTTGTGTAAGGGAGAAAGAGGCAAAGGAGTTGAAAGTATATGCATTGTAATGATGGACCACAGAAAATAACCGAGGCAAAGAGGGAAGAAATGCTTGAGGATGCGGAGGGTGAAACATTTTAAAAGTAAGATTATGAGGTCCCTGAGGGTCAATGAATTTATGGTTTTGAGATAACAGAGAAAGTGAGATAGAAATGGTGGCCAGAAAGTGAGAGATGCTTGAAGTTATTGAATTAGATACTGGTGATGACAGGAAGATAGTAGTTGGGTACTGCACAAGCTAGAGCTTTGCAGGATATGAGTTCTAGAAACTGAGAGGATAGTTTGTCAGAAGAGTCCCTTATTTATGCCGATTCCCAAATCGCTAAGAGTAGAGGTGGATCGAATAAGAAAGACTTACAGTGAGGTGGTAAAATCTTCAAGAAAGGGGAAGTACTGATAGATAACTATAAAAGAGTGATAGCTGGTATGAACACATGTGATTCAAAGATATGGATAGGAACAGCTTTAAAAGTGCCAAAAAAAAAAACCAACAAAAAACAAAAACCCAGCAAAAAGGACCCTTACATCACCTGCAAGCTCACTGCTATGAGAGGTGTAGGGCTGATGACAAACAACCTGTTTTAATGACCCCAGGGAATATCCACATTCCAGCTCCAGCTAGAAAGTCAAATGACGTTTTAGAGAAGCAGTTGATTATACAGAGAGTATTGTTAGCAATGGGAAATAAGTGCCAGAGGCCACTGTGAAGAGAACCCAGAAGTTGGAAATGAGTGGGAGGTAGGAGAAGATTAAGAAAATGTGATGCCATATGGCACTTACTGAGTGAAACAAAGATAGGGATAGGAATCTGGGTAAATGGTGCCAAGAAGTATAAAGGCTATAATCATCTTAGTGTTGCTGCTGTTGTGGCAGGTAATACCAGAAGGTGGGAAGTAAGGAAAAGTGTGTTTAAAGCCTAAGCCCCTTTCAAAAGAGATGTGGATCCTTGGAGATTTGGTAGACTTATCCCATGGACACTGGGCTTTCTCTTGACTCCTTTAAATACAAATAAGGATCTCACTTATAGAATTTTCACAGATGATGAAAGAGACAAAGGATATCATTCAAAGTCATGAAAACAAATCTTCACTTTATCAAGAACAGTACGTTATATTATTTTATTTATTTTNTAAATACTTTTTGCAAGAAACAAAACAGATGAAAACAAACACTTAAAATAAAAGATAGAAAATACATATAAAAGCTTACAAATAGAAATCATGAGTGGCATTATTAATAGTAAACAATTTAAAACCAGGATGAACATGGAACCAGGATATATTTTATATTGATAAATGTATTAACAGACAAAAATACATATATTTTTGCAGCAGTCAACATAGCCTTGAAATATATTAATCACGAAGTATTAGAAATACAAAAGAAACTTCTAAAAACACAAAAAGAAAGTTATAATACCAGAAGATAAAATAATGTTAAAAGACAAAAGATTAAACTGAGTCCATAATGCAAGATAAAATGAGACCACAAAGACTCAGGAAAAAGTGAATTTAGCTTTTGCATTGAAAGCTTTTGCTAATATTTGTAAATTTGATTTTGGCTTTCAATTTCATTCAATAGGTCTGAAAAAAGGTAGAGAAACTCCAACATCTGCCAGAAGTTACTAATTATTGCGTCACTACAACAGGATTGTTGAATTCTGATTGTGAATCAGAAGTAGTCCCCCATCTTGCAAAGGGTCTGAAGAAAAATTTTCTTTTTCAAACATAGTGCTGAATGGAAGAAGAAACATGTTTCATGAGACTCCAAAATCACTAGCTTCATGAGAATGCCATCAGTATGTTTAACTGAAATGAACATTAACTCTCAAGATAGTCCAAAAAATATAAATTGATTTAAAAGTCTTTCCAAGCTGTTAATCATCATGAGTATATGGTAGAAACAAACATTAATATTTTCTGAAATGAACACCTTCATTTCTGGCCTCAAAGGATTTTCATTAAAAAATTAAATAAATTCAAGCAAACAGTCATAAAATTAAACACACACATACACACACACACACACACACACACACACACACACACACAGAGGGAATGAAGGCACCATGATGGAGACTAAACAGAAACCTGAGATATTAAAATTATCAGAAAGAATTTTAATATTTTTAAGAAATAGAAAATATTAAAATATGAAATATGAAAATATTAAAAACAGTATAGGAAAATATAAATTACCAAGATTTCTAAAACCCACATAAAACTTCTAGAGATTAAAATACATATATATAGCCATTGAAGTTAAAAACACATTTGAAAACAGAAACGACATAGCAAAAGAAAGTACCAAAGGATAATAACCTTTATACAAAGTACATCATCCAAAACAAAATACAAAGATTTGAAAAACATAAATATATATTAATAGGATAGCCAGAGTACGGAAAAATACAGTAAATCTATTTGGAGATCCAAATCAAGAGGAAAGAGAAATTTAGACTAAGGATTGTTTCAAAGTGAAATAGCTTGAAATTTTTTCAGAAATGATGGAGACACAAAAAATATAAAAAATTTCCAACTAATTTAAAACAGTAATTCAAACTTGTCCTTATTGGGATGATGCCTCAGTACACTAAAGTGAAACAATTCTTAACAGTTGCCAGAAACAAAAGACAAATTACCTTTAAATAATGTTATTTTGACTGTTGATATCACAGCAGCAAGAAAGGAAGCCAGATGAAAATGGAATCATATTTTCAATATGCTGAGAGAACATCCCTATTAACTTAGAATTCTATTCCCATTGGCAGTATCTTTCAAGAACATGAAACAAAAAATAAAAAAGAGTTTTCTAACATAAACTGCAGATGTTGTGGGACTAAGTCATTAGTAAGGAAAGGTAAAAAAAAAAATAGTGCAGGCTATCAAGGGGAATATTGCAATGTTCTTGAGTGTAATGGAGTAAGATATAAAACATGTTGTGTTTCCCATTAGGAAAAAAAAAAAAGATGAATCATTTCAGCGTAGATTATGCTTCAAACACCTCCCAAATTACAGTGACTTAAAATGAAAAGGTTTATTTACTNTCCTTAATTTTGACTACCCAACTAGTTATAACTGGTATTGTGCAGGTAAGTAGACTAGGGCAATTTCTACCTGAGTGATTAAGAATGATTTAAAATGACAGTCCAAGATGGCAGATTAGGTAAATGCTACCACTCTTGCATCCCAAGATCACACCAAAATTACAAATTATAGAACAATCAACCTCAAGAATCATCTGAAGACTAGCTGAACAGAAACCCTGTAACTAAGGATATAAATAGGAGGCCACACTGAGACTGGTAGGAGGGGTGGAGATGCAATGTGGGATGACCCCAAACCCACAGATAGTGGTTGAACACCAGGAGGGACACCTTGGTGGCAGAGGTCCCCCCTGAAGAGGAAGGGGTCCCAGCCCAACACTGTGCTCCCTAGCCCAGGGGTCCTGTGCCTGAAGAGATGTTCCCACAATATCTGGCAGTGAAAAGCAGCAAGGATTCTGTCTGCCTGTCCTAAGGAGACAGAATGCAGCTGAAAACCCAGCGCCCTCTTACAGAGCATACAGACTCACTCGCTAGCAAATACTTACCTGGTCTCTGGTGAAAGGGCTGTGACACAGGGACACCAGAGGCATGTGGGAAATAAATGAATTGTGTGGCTGTGGGGCAAGGGCTGGAGGGACAGGAGCCATTGTTGTCCCTGTGTGGAACCTGACATATGTGTGGCCTACAGAAAGGCTCCATCTGTTCTGTGTTGAGCCTTCTCCAAAAGGGCCAAGTCTGGGACCCCACTGATCTGGTGGAATTGGTGTGTGCTCACCACCCTGGTGATGTCCAGGGTCCCTGCCCCCTGCACAGCTGGTACTGCATTGCTCAGAACACTCTCAACTGCTGGGCTGCTGGCCCCAACCCTGAGGCTACAGAAGCCTTTCTACAGCAGCAGATGGCTTGAGGTGGCCAGGGAAACTGTTGGTGGGGGTGACGGTAGCCCAAGACCTGTGTCTTAGCTTCTCTTGGGCAGCTCTCAGAGACCTGTGGGACTAAGGCAGGTGGTGGCTGGCCTCAGTGTTCTTAGAGCACTTCGATGGGGTGGTCGCCAGCCTGGCACTCATGCAAAAGCTGAGATTGCATTCACCTTGTAGGAGAAAACCACCCACAACCCTTCGCTCCCTAAAACCCCACCCTGCCCACCTAAAGCTGCATTGCCAGGGGCATTCCCGGTGCCTGGGTGGCTGGCCCTACCCCACAAGCCACAGAAGTCTTTTACAGCAGTGGACAGCCTGCAACAGCCTGGGGAGCTTTTGCTGGTGGACAGTGACCCAAAATCTGGGTTGCAGTCACTCTTGGGCAGCTCTTGGGATTTGCAGGCCCAAGGTGAGTGGTGGACGGCTGTGGTGTTCACAGGGCACTATGTGAAGTAGTCACAGGCCAGGTGCTTGCACAAAAACTGAACCTGTATTAACTTTGTATAAACCACTGGCCATGTCTTATGACTCCCTGGGACCCTGCCCCACCCAACCAGTGCTACATCGCCAAGGACACTCTCAACACCGAGTCAACCAGCCTGGGCAGTACTCATAAGGAGGCTTTTTCAATGGCTGCACCTAATGGGCAGCCAGTGGGTGACAACAGGCCCAGGGGTCCTTGGGCTTTTTGTTAAGGTGCCTCAGGTCCAATACTGGTGTCAGTCAGCCCAGGTTCATAACGAGGCCACCCCCACATGCCTCCAGGTCCAGAAAAAGCAGCAGCCAACCACATATAGCTTTGTGCTTTCTCTGAGGTAGCCATAGGCTGACAACAGGCAAGGGTGAAATTGGCAAGCTCTAGAGATCCTCCCAAAAGACACCAGAAAAACACCCAGCGGCCAGCTTCAGACCACACCAGAGTACTGCTTGGTTAGCCCCACAAGCAGCACACCCAAGGGAGGGTCCCAATAGGCACAAGAGACCATGAAGGCAAATCCTCCAATGAGAGATCAGCCCCCACACAGCAGCTCATACATTATGGGAGCAGCCAATCCTCACATCCCGTTAGCCTGGGAGTCAATCCCACCCAATGATGTGACAAAGGAAATCAAGGCTCAATTACAACATGAGAAAACACACAACCCACTCAAGGGACACTCCTCCAACACAAACAGAAGATCAGGGAGACTGTGCCACTGGACCACACAGGACATCTACTACATAAGGCCACCAGCAAAGACTGAGAGATATAGGAGATCTGCATAATACTTAGAGGCAAACACAGAGAGGCAGCCAGAATGAGGAAAAAGAAACATGACCCAAANTCATTTTCCATGGAGGGAAAAAATCCAATGTACTAATTTGCATACCCTAGTCATTAGCATTTTTAGCTCAAAAATTGACATAACTCATATACTTTCTGCAATTAAAAAAGTAAAAAAGAACAGCCTTTGAACAATGGCAGTGGCTGCCTCACATGAAACATGAATAACAGCACACAATTCCCAATAAAAGCAGAAGCTTCCTCCAATTTCTGCTCTTACTGATTTTAACTTGTCTAATTAATTCACCAAGAAATGGATCACAGGAGGTGAGCATTAATGGAAACAGGTTATGGACACAATTCTTCCTCATAAGTTGCTGGAATCATACATATCAGATCCATCTAACAATACTCAATATGGAAATAAATTGTATTATTCTTCATCATTTGTACAGAAAATGCTGTTCTTATTCCTTTAATGTCAATTGTCAATTCAAGAAAAGTACTTCTGCCAAACATGGTCTACTTTTTCATGTACACACACACACACACACACACACACACACACCACTTCAAAGGAAAGTTATAATGTGTAACTCTAAATAATAAAGAAGAAAAATAGAACCATCTTATTACTTATTGCATACCTTACATGGGAATAACTGTATCTCTTATATTTCTTTATATTTTTAGATTTTTAAAGTACCTAGAGATACTTCATAATGTTTATGATCTGTACCCCCATGTTCATAGCAGCATTATTTGCAGTAGCCAAGACATGGAAACAACCTAAGTGTTCACTGATGGATGAATGTATAAATAAGATGTGGCATATATAATGGAATATTATTCAGCCCCCCTACACACACAAAAAAAGGAACTCCTACCATTTGTGACAACATGGATGAAATTGGAGGCATTATGCTAAGTGAAATAAGTCAGACAGAGAAAGACATGATCTCACTTATATGTGGAATTTAAAAAACAAAAGAAAACAAAGTCATAGAAAAAGAGACTTGTGGTTACCAGAGATGGATTGCTGGGGGAGGGGAAATTGGAGGAAGGTAATCAAAAGGTACAAAGTTCAAGTTATAAGATAATTTTTAGAGATGTAACATACAACATACTGACTATAGCTAACACTGCTGTATGATGTGTAGGAAAGTTGTCAGAGTAAATCCTAAGAGTTCTCATCATTAAGGAGGAAACCTTTTTCCCTTTCTTTTCTTTTTTTCTTTTTATTGTATTTATATAAGATGGATGTTTGTTGAACTTATTGTGGTAATCATTTCACGATATACGTGAGTCAAATCATCATGTTGTCCACCTTAAACTTATACAGTGATGCATATCACTTACTTTTCAATAAAGCCAAAAATATCCTTAGTTAAGTTTATTCCTAGGTATTTTATTCTTTTTGTTGCAATTGCAAAAGTAACTGTTGGGTTTTTTTTAAAATTTATTTTTCTGAGATTTCATTGTTAGTATATAGGAATGCAATGGATATCTTTGTACCTTGATTTTGTAGCCGGCAACTTTACTATATTCGTTCATTGTTTCTAATAGCTTTTTGGTGGAGTCTTTAGGGTTTTCTATATATAGCATCATATCTGCAAAAACTGACAACTTCTTCATTCCCAATTCAAATGCCTTTTATTTCTTTCTCTTGCTGATAGCTCTGGCTAGGACTTCCAATACTATGTTGAAAAGCAGGGGTACTAGGGGACAGCCTTGTCTTGTTCCTGAACGTAGAGCGAAGGGCTTCAGTTTTTCACTGTTAATTATGATATTAGCTGAGGGTCTGTCTTATATGGCCTTAATTATGTTACGGTATTTTGTTGGGAGCCGGCTGTGCCCCAGTGTTTGACATGGCCAAGCGCACTGCAATTGTGACAAATTCTGAAGCTCTGACTGAGAAACAGATACTGCTTTATATCTTAAAAAATTTTTAAATTCCCCTTTGGGTGCCCCCCAGTAGGATGAAGATCTGAAACCTCTTCTTATATTGGTTGTTTAGTTTATCTTAACTGAATAAGTGAATTTTAGACATATTGCAAGAATTCTGTTTTGCTGTTAGTTTCTTAGTAATAGACAAGTTATGCACCTTATAATTCTTAAGATCCTATTTAGCCAGTAGTGTTTGAAATAACTGCTAAGTAGTAAACATCCTTTAGGCACCAGGGCAGGAACTCAGCTCCAGCCACAAAGCCATTGTAGGTAGAAATTGAAACATTGTTAGGATAAGTTAGTCATTAGCATAGAACAGGTCAGGCTGTACCCTGTAACAGAAACATCAGGAGGAAGAAAAGCTCTGAGAAAAACAACTTCCAAAAGGGCAAAAGTTTAACTCTGGAAAAGGTCAACTGCCCAGTATAAAAGGGACACGCTGTAAAAATAAAGAGAGACACTTTTCTTGAAAAAGCGCTCCTGTGTCTCCGCTCGTTTTCTTCTTTTCCTCGCCGATCCCGCCTCCACCTGAGGGAACCCCTGGACCTGCGGGAGCTGGTCTCCTGCAGTATTTTCCTTCTATACCCATTTTATTAAGTGTTTTCATCATAAATGGGTGTTGTATCTTGTCAAATGCCTTTTCTGCATCTATTGATATAATCGTATGATTATTATGCTAAGCAAAATGTCAGACAGAAAAAGTCGAGAACCATATGAATTCACTGATATGTGGGATATGAAACTGAAAGCAACAAAGGAACAAGACAAGGAAAGAAACAAAAACTCATAGACACAGATAATAGTTCAGTGGTTACCAGAGGGTAAGGGGCAGAGGAGGGTGGAAGATGAGGGTAAAGGGGATCAAATATATGGTGATGGAAGGAGAACTGACTTTGGGTGGTGAACACACAATGTGATATACAGATGATGTATTACAGAATTGTGCACTTGAAATTTATGTAGTTTTACTAGCCATTGTTACCCCAATAAATTTTAATAAAAAATAAAAAAAATAGGGACCTTCAACCAAGATTACTCCACCCAGCAAAGCTATCATTTACAATGAAAGGACAGATAAAGAGTTTCCCAGACAAGGAAAAGCTAAAGAAATTTGTCACCACCAAACCAGTATTACAATAAATGTCAAAGGGACTTTTTTAAGAAGATAAAAATAAAAAAATAAAAATATTTTTAAAGACTAAAATGGTAATAACTACATATCTATCAATAATTGCTTTAAATGTAAATGGAATGAATGCTCCAAGCAAAAGATAGAGTAGGTGAATGGATAAGAAAACAAGACTCTTTCATATGTTGAGTACAAGAGACTCACTTCAGATCGAAACACACACAGACTAAAAGTAAAGGGATGGAAAAATACAGCTCATGAAAATGGAAAAAAAAAAAAAGCTGGAGTATTCATACTTATACCAGACAAAATAGACCAGAAAACAAAGGTTATAACAAGAGACAAAGAAGGATCCAAATGTCCCACTGTTGGTTATTTATCCAAAGAAACCCAAAACACTATTTCAAAGGGATATGTGCATCAAAATGTTCATTGTAGCATTATTTACAATAGCTAAGATATGGAAGTAACCCGGGTGAACATCAGTAAGTCAATGGATAAAAAAGAGGTGGTACGTATACACAGTGGAATATTACTCACCTATAAAAAAGAATGAAATCTTGCCATCTGCAATAACATGGATGGACCTAGAGGGTATTGTGCTGAGTGGAGTAAGTCAGACAGAGAAAGACAAATGGCATATGATTTCACTTATATATGGAATCTAAAGAACAAAACAAGCAAAACAGAAAGAAACTCATAGATATGAGAATATTCTGATGGTTGACAGATGGGATAGGGGTTGGGGGAGGTGGGTGAAAAGGGGGAATAGATTAAGAAGGATGAATTGGTAGTTACTAAATATTCAAGGCACTGTTAAGTATAGTATAAAGAATATAGTCAATAATACTGTAATAACTGTATGGTGTCAGATGGGTACTAGATTTATCAGGGTGATCACTTTGTAAATTACATAAATGTCAAATAACTATGTTGTACACCTGAAACTAATATAATGTTGTATGTCAAGTGAAATTCAAATTAAAAAAATATTTAAAAATGAAAAATAAACATCATCTACCATTAATCAACATTTCATTTGGATTCTGACAGAAGTGTAACACTACCTGTTTGTTCTGATCTTTCCCAAATACTTTCACAAAGCCCCTAGTGGTAGGAAGAATGAAGATCTACCTAAAGATGTCTGTGTCTTCTTCCATGGAACCTGTTAATGTTACCTTACATGGAAAAAAAGGAGTTTACAGATGTGATTAAGATTAAGAACTTTGAGATAGAGAGCTTTTCCTAAATTATCCAGCTGAACCTAATCTAATCACATAAATCCTTAAAAGAAGAGAAACTTTTCAAGCAGGAGGTGTGATGATATAGGAGGGCAGGTACCTAAATTCCATTATATTTCATCAAAATTCAGGCCATTTTTTGTTTCTAAAACCTTTGGACATTGCAAAATTTGGAATTCAGAGTGTAATCATTAATAAAGATGAGTTTTGAGAGTAAGTAGAGGCCAAAATTGGACTCTGAAATGAGTATTTAAAACAACTTCTATGTAATCATTCAAACATCAAAGAATATTTTTCTTTAAGATGCACAAAATCTTCAGAGGAAAAAAAAACCTTCATAATTTATGGAAGAATGTACAAATGCATTCTAGCTATTTAAATGAAATAAAAATGACTTAGTGAGACATAAGTCATTTTGATAGCAAGATACATATTAAGCATCTGTTTATTGTTTTACAAATAATATATTAGCCACAGAGTACAACAGTAGCCTATTTCCTTATCTCTCTTTGTTATGTCTACATTTTTATAATGCCTTGACAAAGTTTAAGAACTTTTAAACCATATTTATTTGTGACACAATGATATGTCTCATGATAGGCTGAAAATAGGTTTACCACCCACTTGGGCCTCTCAAGATCAGCTTTTCGTTCTGTTCTGTTTTAATGGTTCTCCTTCTGTCTGAAACCAAATGTTTTAAACTAATAAAATAAATGGTTCACATTTTTTCCATCAACTTAAAATTTAAAAAGAAGGAAAAGTAGAAGTTGCTTTCAAATATGATCATTATAATAATGTTTGAAGGGAGACATGTAAATTCTTATACTCAGATATACTTGGGTATGTATCGGTTCTGTCTTTTTGAAACTGCATTTACCTTAGCTAATGTGCTATTAGTAATCATATTTGTAAGACCCGGTGGTACATATGAACGATTTCTTCACATTAACATGTGTTTAGAAATACAATCAGAAAAATTTTATTTAGAGTATAAAAAATTAGAAATATTACTATTTTTTTTATCCGAAAAACAATTTGGTAATCAAGATTAAGGGCTTAAAACATTTTACAAACTTTGACCATGTAATCTTTCTTCTGATTCTATTTTATGAAAATAATGCAAATACAGATAATTTTATCTTATTGGAAGAAAATCAATTACTTTAAAACCAAAGAAAAAACTATTTTTTAACTGTAGGAACTGTCAGTATACTGACTATCTCTAGGGGGAGAAGGAAGGAGATGAAATCTGAGACATGCCAGCTATTTGTTATGTTGTGTTCAGTGATGTGAAGCAAATACGGTAAAACATGAACATCTGAAAATTAGCAAATGCTGTCTTTTCTTATTAAAAGTAAAAATATTTAAAATAAGACCAATAAAATACGCTATTTAGAGTACAAGTCAATGCAGCATTAAACAAATCCACTGGCTATGTGGGGCACTGCACACACCAGCTTTCCTTGCTCTGTTTGATTCAGAATTACAAGAACTTTACTTTGAATTCCAATTTAATTATAGTAATCCAATGTGTACTACTGAATACCAATTTAAAATACCCCTTTGAAACAGTGGCTTTCTCTCTTTGATTTTATTAGCAACAATACAAAACAAACCTTAAAACCTAGAACAGAGTAAGAAATATTTTGTGAATGAAGAGCGCAGAAAATTTCAGCAACATGAAAATGGCTACTGAACAACATTAAAGTGATTTGGGGTGGGGGTAGGAGTCTTTTAACAAGAAATGAAGTACTGGGGATACAAACACACACACACACACACACACACACACAGAAACACCCACACACAAAGTATGACAATTTGTACTGTAATAGTTTTATAATCGAAAACACTGTTGGGTAAATAATTTTATCATGGAGAGCTTAGTTTCAGTAATATTTAAGTGTATATGGTTCGGGATATTTTCCTCTCTATTTAAAACAAAACAAAACAAAACAAAACAAAACAAAACAGCTTCCATGTGTCGTTTGAGAGATATTTGTATGTTAGAACTGACATTACTTACTTCCTTGAATATTAGAATGAAAATAAATTAGAAGAGACTTGCTTCTTGTGGTCACTGAAATATTATGTGAGTATATTTATATATTTTTGAAATTCTGATAGATAGAATAACTTTTAACTTTCCCTAAATGACTGTTACCCTTGGGGCAGTCCCTTTAGCTAGTCCCAAGGTCTGGTATGTTTAGCCTCTCCCTATTCTGGATACTATTGCTTTTCCTAATTGCTTATTTGTACTAAGAATCTGGACTATTATACTAAACTGAAAATATATTTTTACTGCTTATCAGATTAAATAATGAATTTTATTAAAATAGGAGATATTTTTGGAATTGAACTATAACTGTTAATGTGAATGATTTATGTAAACAGAGTACACAAAGGAAAAAAAAAGACATCCATAGTAATGAATCTCGTGTAATGAATTGGAAATAGCAACTGCGCATTTGTATTGTTTTCTCATCATCTATATATATAATGAATAAGGAATAATATCTTTATATCTGAGACACTTTTAACTAAACTGATCTCCAAAAATGGGGCAGAGGTAGAAGAAAATGGCACCTAGGTAATCTCTCTTTCAACGTTCTACTTTTCATATGCTACCATCACTTCAAGGTGACAGTGAAAAAGGGGCATCTGTTGTAGTTTCAGAGACATCTTCAGGTTGAGATTACATAAAATCATCACCACCTTCAAGTGTTTTGAATG
>NW_017731705.1:1317758-1330987 GCF_001890085.2 Hipposideros armiger
ATGCTGAACAACAGCTCAATCTGGAGCTGGGCTGCCGTGAGTCGCCTGCGACGGCAAAGGCTGCAGCCCCTGCTGCAGTGGGTTGCCATGTTGCCATGTGTAGCCAGCAGCCAGCGTGAGCAGCCAGCAGCCGCCATGAGCGGCCGTCCAGAAGCTGGCCTCTGATCTGCCTCACCCAGGAAGAGCGCAATGATGTGTCAACTTGGACCAGTGAAGCGACATCCTCCACAACTAGACTGAAGAACAAAAGGACAACAACTTGTCTGTTCCCCTTCCCCCAATTCCCCAGCACTGTTCCCATCCCAATTCCCCAATAAAAAAATCTTAAAAAAAAAAGAAAAGAAAAATGAAATAGGACAAAAACATCAAAAAAAAAAAAGAGAGAGAAAAAAGGAAAACGAAACAGGAGCCAAAGATCATTTATGTCCACAGCACCCATGACCCAGAAAAAGCCTCAATAGCATCAAAAACCATTGTCCATTGTGACAGTGCATGGATAACAGCAGAAGAGGACTGACTCAACTATCTGTTTTCTCATATTAAGGAAGACCAGAACAAATAATAACAAGTGAAGCTATGCAATAGCATGAGGAATACTAGCAGCCACTACCACCACACTGACACCAACTTCCTCACAGTACTACCATGGAGGAATATAGCTTTAAGCACCATCACTCATACCTAAAATAGGTCTCCCGTTGTATCCTCATTCGCTTCCATCTAATAAACTCTATTTCTTACACACACACACACACACACACACACACACACACACAAATGATTCAAAATGACATATAATTCTCATTGTGTAATAAAAGTAAATTTAGAATAGTCATTCAAAAATATTTTTTATGAAAGAATGAATTAAGTAATGATTAGATGGATGATGGATGGATTCATCATCTGTTTTGCAGTTTAGTAGTAGTCATTTAAGAATTAAACAAATTTAGAAGAAAAATGATGTAGATGCACATTTCACCCCTGCATACAACAAGAATATAAAGTGAACTAGATTTCATTTTGAAACAGTTAAGATAGTTTAAGGAGGATAAAATTATTCAATTATTTGGGATCAACTAGAAAGGAAGAATAAATGCCAAAGTGTACACTACAAGTAATGACAAACACGATATATTAATAGATATGTATTACTGCTTAAAATTAAAGGACTTTAATATGGAAAAGGAACAAACACAAAAGAAGAAAAGCATGACCAAAATATAGTGTGACAAATAGCTATGAAATTTTATGCCATGATATGACATATGAAAAGCTCATATATTAATTAAAAATGTTTCATGGGTAATAAAATGCAAAGTTTATGAAAAGGAAATATAACCAAGAAACAGAAAATTTTAATCAGAAACAAAAATATTTTCTTAACAATAAGCAGAATAAGCTAGCATTTTATTGATTAATTCCTACACTTGCAAATAATTATGCCTAATTTTGTGGTGGGAGGCCTCATTGTAAATATTAAAAATATTTTGAAAAAAAAAGTTTGGCAATGTAAGACAAGTGTTAAATATATATTCATTCCATTTAATTGAAAAATATCTATATTAACAAAATATTGGGTTGTCGGAAAAGTCATGATGCATTATGCAATGAAAAACATAGAAAAAATACGTCATGACTTTTCCAGCAACCCAATAATACAACATATTTGAAAAAATGATGTTCATTGCAGTACTACAAAAAATTAAGAGCCAATTGAATTTTTATCAATTAGGAAACAAATTATGCTACATTCTCTGAATCGAATACTGAGCAGCAAATTAAACATGGAGACTTTGAAAACTAATGGGGCACAAAAAATACTCTTTGAAACAAACAGAAAACAATATTCTTAAATATATAGATCCTGACCACAACTATTTAAAACTTTTTAAAAACTATTATTAATAGTGAACAATGGAAAACATACATCAAAATTGTAATATCAGTCATGATTAGTTAATTAAGTTGTGATTGATTTTTTCTGTCATACTCTATGTATTTATTCTGCCTTTATTATTAGTTAAATAAACAATCATAGACAGATGTATACGTAAGGCAGATAAATTCACCTTCTTTGTTTTTTTTTCACTTTATAACACAAACAGGTAAAAATGTGACAGATAAAAATTTGTTTAAGTAGTAGCAAATTCTAGATTGGTTTCAATATGGTTTAATTCTTCCAAAGTATGCTTCTGTTGAAAAAATCCTACAGGGTCAGTTGTCAATTTTTTCTATATTTCCCTCCTGAATTATTTTCCATTTAGTTAACAAAGAGGTGGATTTGTAGTTAAATCATCATTAAGAAATTACTTAATTCAATCTGAAAGTATTCCTAAAGGAAGCAGTACTAACAGAGAAAGTATTGCTGGCATGATCAAACTTTTTTGACGAACTGGTGTTCAGTCAGGCAGTGAGAACATTAATAATTTATAAAGTAAATCAGCACATTAAGCCAAAAGAGTTGGCTCTCGACCACAAAAGAATAAATTAATAAACCTGAGGAGATGTTGAGGATACTGATAAGTTTAAAAATAATAGTTTTCTGCTTGTTTTTTTTTTAATCTCTCTAAACACTAGCACCTTTGGTCACAAAATGAAAGTTTAGGAAAGATTTGTATATTTAGAGCACATCTTCCTGTTCATAATATCAATTATGTACTATGTAAAATGCTTAATCACATTCTTTTTCAAAGAAAATTAGTGCTTATTAATAAGATGACATATTAAGAAGATATAGATACACACACACACACACATATATATATATATACACCATATGTACACATATATATGTATGTATGTATATATATGTGTATATATAAGGCAAGAGATGTAACAGAATCCAAAATAAAGAGATTTAACAAGTTTGAGCGAACAAAAGCATTTTTAAAGAATACCAGTGGCACAAAGTTGAAAAGTTTCATTGAATCAATGGCTATTTTTTCCTGTAGCTTAAAAATAATCTAAACTATACTATGGAAATTCCCTGGGGTTCCATGTTATATTACTAACAGCACAGAACAAGCATAGAGAGTCTCCTACTTAGTAATTAGAGCATGACTTGTGTGACATCTCGAGTTCTCTGACATCTCCAGATCTTGAGTTGCCATAAATACAAAACATTCCAAATCAAACTGAGGCATCGAACCATCGTTAAACATGAATTTTTCTGAAAAAAGTTGTTGCGAATTCTTGGCTCCTCTCAGTCTCTTGCAGGGGTACGTCTACCAGAGGTACACATCTTGTAATTACCTTGAGTTTCTGGGTGGGGCCCCCAGATAAAGCCTAAGTTAGGAGTTGCTATTTATTCAAATATATGTCTTTCTTTTTTTCATAATTACAGAACTTACAGTTTTTAGCTAGCCAACTGGTTGAACACAGTAAAGACTAATTTTCTGAAACTAAGTGCTGCCAAGTGAGATATAATTAAAAGTGATATATGGCAGCTTCTTTGAACATTCTTTGAAAGATAGTTGCTGTTTGCCTTTGGCTCATTCTTACTATTTGCTTGCTTTGTCCTACTGTCTAAAACATATACGTTGGCATTTTTCACAATGATGCCAAGGGTCACACCCTAGAGACTGCATAACTGTGTAACTGTGAGCTAAAAGGGGCTTGGCTTCCTGACAAGTTTGTGGAGCAGACCCAAGATATTCCAACTTAACTTCATATGTCCAGGAGTTTACAAAAGGAAAATGCATTTCTGCCTTCCATCGGTCACTGGCATTTTGGCTGTGGCACTTATTGTAAATCTAATTCTACTACTTTACAGATGAGAAACCAAGCCTGGATATATCATGTGCCTTTAGAGAGGTATTGCCCAATATGGTAGCCACTAGCCACATGTGGACACTGAAATACTGAAATATGTCTAGTTTAATTGAGGTGTACTGTAAGTATAAAATACACAATGTTAGAAAAACATTTTGGATATATTATGTTAATATACTGCTAAAATTAAATTCGACTAATGTGTATTTTTTTTTACTCTTTTAATGTGATTACTAGAAAATTTTAAATTGCTTGGATGGCTTACTTTGTATTTCTATTGGGCAGAGCTGTTCTAGAGCTTACAAAGTAGACTAGATATCTCTCTTCCTGTTTCTCAGTTACAGCCTCTCTTTATCAGACCACGCTGCCTCTATTGTATGGTAAGGGGTACAGTTGGGTTATGTTGTAAGATATCATCAGACTTGAAATTAGCAACATAGAAAGCATGCATTCATTTATATTTAAAAAAAAGGTCCAAATGAGAAGGATGTGAATAATTCTAAGAACATGTATATTTGCAGCACAATATCAGAGAACAAAGGATAAGTTTTCTGAGTTGGTAAAATTTTAAGTAATGATGATGTTTATGTAGAATGAGTGAGTATGGTTTGTGCAGGTAGATAGGAGACAAAGATGCTGAGAGATTAATGGTCAAGGGATTTATAAAGTCCTGGGTTCACACATTTTATGTAACTGACAAATGCATAATTTATTACTGCTTTTTTTAATGTGTAAGAACACAACATGACATCTATCCTCTTAACAAAATTCTAAGCAGATCTCTAAAGCGTATTCATCTTGCTTAACTGAAACTTTATGCCAATTTAGTAATTCCCCAGCAACCACCATTCTACTCTTTGATTCCATGAATTTGACTATTTTAGATACCTAATATAAGTGGAATTATATAAGATTTTTCTTTCTGTGACTGGTTTTTTTCCCTTAGTATAATTTCCTCAAGGTTCATCCATGTTGTTGAATATTGCAGGATTCTCTGTTTAGGGCTAAACAATATTCAATTGTTTGTATATACTACATTTTCTCTATTCATTGTTATTTCTTCTTATGTTTCAAACTTAAAGCTTATGATGGGTTTTTCTGACCTAGAAAAGTCTACAACTTCTCTTAACTGACCCCTGCTCATGCAGCTACTGGGGTCCTTGGTACTGATTATTCAGTTAATCTTTACGTAAACCTAAGAGAAAGCTATCATCATCATCATCATCATCATCATCTCTATCTTAAAGATGAGAAAGCCAGAGCATAAAAATGACAGAAAAAATTCACAAAAGTTCACACAGCTAGGAAGTAGAAGTCAGATTTCAACCCTGGAAGAGCCTTAACCAAACCACAAGCATTTAACATATACCTAGTGTCTCATGCATAGTAACCAATTATTAATTACTTCCCTGCATCTGTTCTCTTTTTTCTTTTCTTTCTTTTTTTTTTTTCTGTACCAAAAGTTCAAATACATGTGGCTCTTGGATAGCTGGGTCCACTCTTGAGAAGGAGCCTACTCATGACTTCTCACCTCAGTGATTCTTCAGATATTGGGTATGCGGTCAAGGCAGCTAAACTAGGGTACCTCTTAAGACTTTTCCTGGAAACAAAGTGAAATATTATTCTTTTGCATATGAATTGAATAGCATGTAATCTTAGGAACCTTATCATCTAGCATAAAGAAAAACAGACAAGGCAGAAATAACTCAGGTCATAAGGGTTAATGTAAAATTCTAGGGAGTCCAAAATCCATGTAGTGGTGTCCTAATTTGAAAACATCTTAAGAGTTTAATGTCTATTATAAATCATCTCCATATTTTAGAATTCAATGAATTCTTTTATTAAATCTTAATTGTAATTAATTTCTTTAAAGTACTTAAGGATAATTTCTCTCTTCTTAAATGCAACTTATTGTCCAATGTTACTGATAAAGACTCTTGAATTTCTTAAAATAATAAAAAATATTTTTATTAATGTGTATAGTAGAAAAATTTAGGAATTCTTCGCATTTTGTATCAAAAAATATAGTGTTCCTGGAAAAATATGGAACATATTTAAGAAAAAGCTTCTTTACCATTATCATAATTAAATAACTCATTACAATAAAAGAATCTAGCAAAATTTAGCCTGTATATTGATAATATGCTCTCTCTAAATTTTTACTTAGACAAATTTTGATTTTAAAAAAACTGTATGGTCTCTTATACGACTTAACATGGAAATAAAATATTTTTCTTTAACAACTGAGTTTTATGTCAGTGCTTACAGAAATTGAACAGTAAAGGACATCTTTGAATAAATAAACTAAGCCTTTCTTCATGATAAAACTAGATGACAAATTTACCTAATTCTTCAATTTCTGAAGATCTTTAAAGAGTTTCATTGGACCACTTTGAGATTTTCCTGTATATCACTTTACCAGTATGAAAATAATGGAAGATTGAGTATGATATTTTATTCATTCCTATAGTAGAAATTTATTAGGTATATTAACACAAGGAAAAACCTTTATGTTACTGAAATTCTTGGTCCAAAATGGCACTTTGATAAACAGAAATGGATAGATGGTGTTTTTCAGCAAATATTTTTATTTGGACAATTCTACTGTTTTATATAGTGATACCTACAACCAGAATTTCTTTAGTCTTTTCCATACCATAAGTAAGGTGGCTTTTATCAATAGCTTTACGCCATATTTATTTTTTACTATGTTTATATTTTAAAAATATTTTAATTCTGAAATTCCACTGGACCAATCAAAACTCTAGTAATTTACATAAATAATTGGAAGAAATATATAGAAATTTATAAAGAACCTTTATATTGAAACACCACAGAATAATATTTTTTTAGTGTAAAAGAGTAAGAAATCAGTAATGTGTAGAATAGATCAAATTTAACTATATAAAAATTAGACTAAGCAATGTGCAGTGGAACAGTGTACCTAGCAGTTAATGTGTGACTGATATTTGAGAACTGCCTGTCAACAGGTGTTCTATATAATCTACTGTCTATTTCCTGAAATCTTAATAATTCCCCAGAATGGTCTAGTCCATTATATTACAGCTGAAATAAATGTAAACTTGTTCACAATTAATTTTTGTAGTTTATATAAATGTAGCCAAATACATAAGAATTTGTTTCCAAAAATATATTGGAATTTAAAACAGAGAAATCGGCAGCAACGTAATTATTTGAGCAAGTATGTGGAAAAATAGTTTTTATTTGGATATGAGAGAGAATAAATTGTAAAGAAATATTTTTTAATTAGACAATTATTAATGTTTCAGGAGCAAAGTTAGTGATATACACTAACATCAAAATGGTATTAATATAATAAAGATATTTGAAGAAACGTAATCTATTAATGGGTCAGAAATATACTTTTATTAGATTCTCTATTTCCTTAATAGCTAGATTGTGCATAAAACCCTTTTGTTGGATTTGTTCACCCACAGGAGTAAGAGAATTCTCAAATAAGCCAGAGAGATCAAAGGAAAAAGCCAAGGTTTGAAATGAGCTATTACACATGAAAATGAGCTGAGAGTGATAAGCATACCAGGGGACAGGTGTCAATAGTCATATTACAAACAGATAAACATTTGTAAAAAGTAATACAATTTTAGAAATAAAAAATAGGGGATGAAAATACCAACGTAGAGCTAAAATGAGAATTTATAAACTATAGTAGGAGCTGCAGAAATTACTCAGAGAATAGCAAAGAGGAAAGGAGATGAAAGATATTAAAGAAAGGGAAATGGATTTGGAAGATACCTTAAGGAAACCTGAGCATAGAACTAATAGGAAGCCAAAGGATATAATGGCATAGAATTTATCAAAACTGATAAAAAGCATGAAACCACAAGTACACTATCTATCTAGTCATGATATAAAGATTTTAATACTTTTATACCTTGTAGTGAAATTTCAAAGCATGCACACACATACACACACGATCTTATAGCAGAAATTAAGGACACCCCATATATAAATGTCAGCCTACTATTCAACAATAAAAATGGAAGCCAGAAAACAGGCTAGTAAAACTATATTTCCAGCAAAAATATCTCTCAGGAATAATGCCAAAATAAAGATCTTTGCAGATAAACAAGAAGTGAAAGCACTGTCCACTCCAAGACAACTTAAAGGAACCTTTAAAGATATTATTTGAAACAAGGCAATATGACCCCAAAGGAAGGTTTTAGATAAATAATAATGTGCAATGGAATTAGTAAATATGTAAATAAAACTAAAGAAATATTGTATATGTAAAACACTTGTTATAATGATACCTAATGGTTGAGTGTTAAGAGTATAAGATTAAAACCCAGATAACATTAGCATATAATTTTGGGTGGAGTATTTTAAGGTATGCAGTTGACTGTGGGTATAAAGGCTAATGGGTCTACATCTCTGTATTCATATGTTGAACAATAATTTGAGTAAATCTAAATTTAGTACAAATATCACTTCCATAACAAATCAATTTTTCCTTTTCTGGACTCTGAATTTAGGTGAAGGCAGGCCAAGTGTTAAAGCAATCTTTGAATCATTAGCTCTGAGTATAGTACCTGGTAATCAGTTGTAAATAAGATTCATTGAATTAATGAGTAAATAAAATGAACACTGAGGACCTTTCTATATTATCACACAAGTCAATAATTTGCTTATAAAAAAACATAAAGAACAAGTGTCTCATTTACTTTTTGTGAAAAGTACAGAATGTCTGTAATTCACCTGTAACTTGTGAAATGGCATAGTGGGTCTTGCACTCTGTTTGACCTCTGTAGATCTGGAATTCTTTATACTTTTGCTACGGAAGTCACTGAACTTCTGTGTCTCAGTTTTCTTGTGTATAATATAGGGTATTAGCTAACCTTTATTATTCTTGGAGTTATTTTGAAAAAGCAAATGAATTGATGTATATGAAAAAGTTTAGGAAGTTACAAAAACATTGAAGATATTAAGTCAAGCATTATTATTATACACAGAGATTACATGTAAGGGTAATTTTACCTGAGAAATAATTTTTAAATAATATTTAAATATCTTTTGTTTGTGTTTCTGATGAGAAATGTAACTACAGTATTGTAGAAACAATTGAAAACAGATAGGTATAAAAAAGGAAAAATTTAAATTCACTTGATGTCCAAGTATACATTAATAATCATTAGTAATATTGATAATATTATAGTCAATTTATTTCCTTCTATTGGTGTTACTGCTACTAACCCCCCCACACACACACACACACACATTCACAGTATTGGGGTTAATTTATTATAGTTATATGCTTACACTATGTATCACATATTTGTGCTCTGCTTTCTTTTTTACTCATTATTCTATTGTTGGAAATATACCACAATCTTAAAATTTCTCAGCCCACCTTTTTTTTAAATAGCTAGACAAAATTGAATTAAAATGAAAGAACCGTAATATATTTAACCATTTTTCTACTGGATATAGGTACACTTCTAATTCCTACTAATAAAAATAATGCAAGAATAAACATTTGTAGAATCTTTGTATGAATCTGTTCTTCCTTTAAAGTAAAACAGAATGAAATTATTTTTCAAAGGTATAAAAATAAAGCTCAAGATGCATTTAGTCAAAACCCTCCATAAACAGTTATTAATGTAATAGGCTATTAACAGTGTAGAAAAAGTGTCAATAAAAATAATCAATTTTATTAAGTGTCTGACTTCAAGTGTCTAGAAAATTTAATCATGATTAAATTATGTGATTTGTTATTAATTCTAAGATAAATATGTCATTACTGTGTTATATTATAAGAAACAAGCAGATGGACCATTTTAATTTAACAGAGGTATCCCAGATTACAGATACAGTATCAAGACAGTTTAAATAAACATATGAACAATAGACACATTACAGAATATGATGCAATACATCCAGGAATAATTTAGAATGTGAGAGGGATGTGATGAATAATAAATTTTATAATGCATAAATATTTTTTTCAGACTTGCTCTTAGTATAGTAAGACATTGGTATGTTATGTCCTCATTTTTATTAGTAGTGCCTTTGTAACTAAATACATATTCTATTAATCTGTTTCATAAGCAAAACAATACCATAAGAATTTTCCAAGCTTTCTGGCCATAACTGAAGCCAGTTTTGGATAATGCTTTCGTTGTGGCATAAAAAATGAGTAAGAGTCAATCTGTCAATGGCAAACATTGAGATGTAACAAATATGAATTCAGTTGACCTGATCCCAACTATGTTGGTCCTCCGCCAACAATACCAGGTGCATGAGAACTGGAAGACAGCAGGGAAAGACAATAAATAATTTAATAACAGAACATGCCAATATAAGAGTATTTAGGTCTAAAACTGACTAGGTTACTAAGAGACATCTAAAATCTCATGGAACTTAAAAGAAGAGTCAATGATATTTTATCGGTTAGGATGGAAGAAGAATGGGGTACAGGACGAAAATTCTAATTGTGAGTAATAAAATGTTATATAAATACTAACAGCAAAATATACTGCTCAGAATTTTTGACAAAGAAGTGTGGCTACCTAATCACAGAAATTTTTAAAGCTGGATGTGCTTACAATTCATCAATTCACCATTGAACCATTTATGAAAATGGTGACAGTGAATACTGACCAAAAAGCCTGAAGGAAAACAAGCTATAGATTTGGATTCCTTCTTGTCTTTAAAGGAATGGTGTTAGAGTTCTCCCAAACATTTTCCTCTAGAACGTACATGTATACATATTTTTAACTTTAAATGCTAGTTATTTAGTTGGAAATCTTCTGAAGAAAGCTTTTTATCTGCAGAGTTTAGAGCTAAGGGTAGCTGAAATAATTTACAGTAATACCTTGGTTTGAGAGCATAATTCATTCTGGAAGCAAACTACTCATATTGCAAGACATCGCTCGTTTACCACGTTAAAATGTATTAGAAATGTTTGCTCCTCTTGCGGAACACTCGCAAAGCATGTTACTCGCAATTCAGGGTTTTACTGTACCTATTTTACTCTTGCTCTCTCATAAGAGATTGCAATTTTATAGAGAGCATCTCTGAATCTACAGATGTTGTTAGACTTTGAGTATTCTGAAAGGCGTAGAGAAAATACATAATCTGTTCCTACTAGAATGGTCAAATGCCAGACAAATGCATTTTAAGTTGAAAATCTTTAAAACCATTTGTAGACCCTGAACAACTGTGATGAGCTAGGAAAACGTGTTATAGAAAACAAACATTAACTGGGCATGGATGCTTGACTAATTTCACTTCCAAAATCTCATTGCTTGAAATGAAAATACACACATTCAAAAAGGTAATTATAACATAATTTGAGAAAATATTATATTTATTTCCAAAACATTTTACACAAATCTGTATATTCAAGGCAATGGTTGCATCAGTTGCAAAGGTATTATCTGTACTAAAAATGTTTCTATCAACTGCTATTGTGTGCATGTTATAGAATGCACATATATTAGAAGGGCATTTATTTTTTTTTTAGCTTTTGCAGTACTTTATTGCAAACGTTTAGAGAAATAAGCATCACAAATAATTACACTAGATTGTGTGTTTATGTGGGAGTGTATTCATATGTCTTTGAGTGTGTATGTTTGTTCTGTGGGTTAAGTGGGAGGGAACTGAAAGGAGAACAGAGCTATGTTTCAATACCCTTTGACTTTTTGGCAGCTCCACCGATTCTTAAAAGAGTGCTATCCTTGAAAGGATAAAGTGGAACATCAACAATAGACAGAGCAGAGAAAATAAATTTGGGAGCAGAAGTAGAAATGTTATGGAGCACCAGGGAATGAGAGGTAGGCAGACAAAGGAAAGATGGAGAGTGTCAACAAACTTGAGTTGCTTACAAAGGTCTTCTGACAGCATTATTTTATTACTAATTTCAATTTATTGTACAAAAATAAATTCTGATATTCATAAAACTGCCTGCATCATAAATGCATTAAAATTTCATTACCCAAAATGTTTGGGACCTATTTTAAGGCAATAATACAATTACTACTAAGTAGATATGTTACAAATCACTATCAACTCAAACAACTTAAGCATTGAAAAATATTTTCCAACATTATATACTCTTCCTAAAATGTACCCAGCTTTATATTTTAAACTCTGTTAAATAAGTGAATCATCAGAGAAAAAACGGAATATTTCTTTCTGCTACCTGAGATAAACTAAATCTATGAGCAGAAAATTTCCATAGAAGCATAAAAATAATTTCCTGCATTTAGCCTTGACATCGGGAGTGTTAAGTTGTGCCAGGGGACAAATAATCATAAACTATGTCCTAGAAAGAATGTTCTAACAAGCTATAATAAGGATGTATTCCCTTTTTCTTTGATGTTTCTCTCCATTAATTATACTATCATAGTGTTATAATCATCTATGGGTCACAGAGATAAACCATTGTGTAATGATTTGTCTCCTCCATACTGTTTCTAAAGAATAAGAAAAAATAAGTTGAGCAAGCTAAGGATGCTAAATAATCTGAAACCACCAATGTCAGGTAGTCATGGCAATAGAATATTCCTTATTTATTGAAAGAAGTTAAAGATAAAATTTAGAGACATTCTTATAAAACAGAAGAAAGATAATGGCTTTTCTCTTAAATAAATAATAATGTTGCATTTTGCAAAAGAAGCAAATGAAATTTTATATTTACAGCTAAAACTCCAAGCTGCTGATAACATTTCTTTAAAATTAATTTCAATTAAACAATTCTGTAAGCTATATACCCATTAATGTTGTATTGGTCACTTGTTGAACTAAAAGAATGCTGAAGCAGAAGTTATCTGTAAGAGAAAGAATATTGATAGTCACTGCAGCAAGTATAAATAAGGGTGTCTTGCTGAATGCGTGTGGAAAATAAAGACATTATTTATAATCAATGGCAGGTCCAGAATGGTTTTTGGCAAGAAAAATAAAAAAAGAGATGATTTATGGGCTTAAGAATTTAAGTACAGTTCTAAGAAAGTAACCTAAAATGAATAAGTTGGGGCAGGATGGTTAAGCCTAGAAAAATCACAATTCCTTTTAGTGAGAATGTCTACACATACACAATTATGCCTAAACAGTCTATTATTTCACTACAATAATTTAGCTCCATTTTAATAAAATGTTTTTCTATGAAAACTATTGGGTCAAAGTAAAGTTAAATCATGTCCTACTGATAACATACTAAAATGATTAAATCTCCCTGAATCAGATGAATTTTTTTCTGAAATATTTAGTCATGCAATAAATATCAAGATGAGAAACCAAGTTTCTTTTTTCTTTTCTTTTTTTTTAAGATTTTTATTGGGGAATTGGGGGACGGGAACAGCGCGCTGGGGAATTGGGGGAAGGAGAACAGACAAGTTGCTGTCATTTTTTGTTCTTCAGTCTAGTTGTGGAGGACATTGCTTCACTGGCCCAAGTTGGCACCATCATTGCACTCTTCC
>NW_017731705.1:1331057-1392026 GCF_001890085.2 Hipposideros armiger
AGCTCCAGGTTGAGCTGTTGTTCAGCATCTTAGCTGTGGAGGGCAGTGTCACTGGCCCTCATATGTGGGATCCGAACCAGGGCCCTCTGGTGTCCCAAGCCAGCACTTAACCACTGCGCCACTCAGCCAGCCCAAGTTTATTTTTTCTTAATGCAACATTAAAATAAGACAACTTTTGTAAAGAAGAAATCAACTTTCTACAAAATATTTAAATACAATAGTCTTCATACAATGCTAAAATAGAAGCATTATCCAAAGTAAATGGGAAGATGGTCATTGCAAGAGACCACAACATATAATTCTAACCTACCTGGCAGCCAAATTAATAAAGGGAGTATGAAGTTTTGATGTTATATAGCTATCATATATTACAAAAAACACATGAACTCATGGGAGAGACAAAAAACAATTTTAATTCTAGTGCTAAGAATTGATTTTGCAGTTCCCTCAAAAGGGAAAACAAGTCAGAATAACTAACATTTATGCCAAATGCCTTACACATATTAAGTGTTCAATAAATGTATAATGAATAAAATATATGCCGGGGGTGCCAAAAAATGTACACATTTTAAGAGATGTTATCATGTATTACTTTTCAAAATTTAATTGAATTATAGTAGCAATATGTAGTATGACGATCGCTCAAAAGATGGCGTTAATAAAATGAATGCTAGTGTCATTCATTGTATTACAATTTTAATACAGATTTTTCCTTTCTTAAAATGTGTATGCATTTTTTGGCACCCTCTGTACTTCTGTGGTTTATTAAAAATTACTGAAATGACTTTGATGTGAGCTTTTCTAATGTTTACCTCAGAAAAATAATCAATACTGTATAATTAAAACATATTTCTGTTAAACCAGGGCTTCTTAATATTTATGGGACAGCACAGGTCCCTTTAGCCATTGGGTAAAAACTAAAAATCCTTCTCAAAATGAAGTTAATAAATGTATAATATTTTAAAATAACATTGCAAAGAAAACAATATCAAAATACAGTTTTCAAAATATTTTTTGTCTTACTGATAAAATCTGCAGTACCTATTCTTCAAAGAAGGCCCTCTATGAATCAGTCTTCCCAATATTCATACCGTTGTATACACTCCTCCCATATTGAATCTCAGATAGTGGAAATAATGTTAGTTCATAAGAAGCTTCACAGCTTCTGCTTTGGTGTCCCGTCCAAAATCTCTTTGGAACTCCCTCTTGGAACTTAGACACCATAAGATAGAGAGAAATTATGTATAGGTCTCTGCTTGTCAGCCCCAGAGAAGCTACCAGCCTATTGTCTGTCTTGCTAGTTGAACATCCAGCCCAGCACAGCCTTCAGATAACTACATTTCCAGTTGACATCTGACCAGGACCTCATGAGCTATCCACACGAACCACTCAGTCCAGTCAAACCAGTGAACTGTGAAAGACGATATACTGTTGTAAGCTACTTAGTTCTAGGAGCTATTAGACAGCCTCACATAATTGGAGAAATCTGTTTCTCTTAATACATTAAGTAACAAGATCATTTGGTGATTCCAAATCGCTGATGAACATAAAAATATTCAAAATTTCTGTTACATCTATACTGTTCTTTGAAAATATCTGAGGTTTCATTGAAACTAAAATCACAGATACCACAATACAGTATTCTGGTTTATTGCTTGCATAAATAATTAAGGAAAGGCAAAATTTATTTAGAACTCTGTGAATAAAGATGAGCCTTTTTTCCCCCCTTATCCAAGCTCACGGACTCTGCAGAATTCTAAGCATGATTATGGACTCCAAGGACAGCTTTGCAAAACCTTCCCTTGGTAATGCCACAATTTTGAGGATTATTCTTACTTCCTACATTCCTTTTAAATAGGGAAGCAGTTGCAATAGGATAATTATTCCAAACTTTGAAGAAAACTATGAGCTTACTCTGTCTGACTTAAAAAACTAAAAAGTGTTCATTGAAACAGCAATTCTAGTATTGACTTTAGCAACAGGTAAATATCAAAAGTTCTAGGTTGATACATTGTCACCAAACTTAATGAGAAAAATCTATATGGTTAGTGTATGTCTATCCTTTTTCTAAGTCAACTTTCAAATTTTAATAAAATATAGCCCCAAAAATATGATACAGTATCTTCGTCACTATCCCCCCACATGTGTAACCTTTAATTTTTCTCTACATAGTTTAGATGCACGATGGAGGTATGGTTCTTTAGTGCTGAATCCGATTAGTGGTACCCAACTGAAAACATATGTTAAGGATATGAAAGCTCCATCAGGGTCTCAGGGAAGAAAAACATGATGAACCATCAGCATTTTTTCATGTGTATTAGGAGGGTGAAGGGTACTTTTCACAGATTTTCTATTGATTAAAAATAGGAAATTAAAGTGCTCCCCCAACCCCTGGACTCGTCCAAAAAAAAAATCAAAGGTAAGGCTAGCTTAAGATTTCATTGAAAATAAACTATCAGTAAACAATGATCCTAATGTTCTCTCTACAGTCTTGCAATGAAAACACCTAAAAATTCATAATCTTTGCAGAAGAGGATATTTTTTCAAGATCAGGTTAAATCATTGGGCAAAAGAGAAAACTTATTTTTTATTGCTGTTCATTAGGGAACATTTATTTTTAAGATATTACACTACTTCAAGGAGCCAAGAAAATATGACGTCATTGGAAAACTAATTTACAATGTTTAAGTTATACACAAAAGATTTAAGTAATCTATTGATATACATCAGAAGTTCAAGTATCTTAGGGAAAACTTCAAAATAATGTGACTCTCATGCCATTTAAAAAAATCTCATGTTGCTGTCCAAGAATTCAGTTCATTCTCTCCTACCTTCTCCCAATTTCCAAATTTCTGAACTATCATTTTTTAAAATGTTTTATTCCCAATTGTCCTCAATATAAAGCTAAAAACAATGACGCCTTGTGCACAAAAATTTACGAAATCAATTTTGCTTAGTGATTTTCTCTTGAGGTCCACAAGCATTAATATAGATATCATGGTTTAAAGTGCCAACTGTGGAGTTTAGCAAACTTTCAGAAAAAGCTGCTGTTGCAAAGTGAAAGCCTCTTGGTCAGAAATAATCTCCTATAGCTTTCAGAAGCATTATTAAGAAATTGAAGTAATTTAAATCAGCAGCTGATTTTTTAAAAATCATCATTCTGTGGTCTCCTTTTCTCTCCACTCATGTTATCTTTCCATTTCCACTGTCTTTGCTACAGCAGTGTTTTGATGGCTTATATAGTTACTGCAGTGCTTGAAAAAAAATATCATCTAGATGTGAATAACATGCAGCACACTCTATGATCTGGATTACCACTGATGCCATGTAGAGGTCACCTATGCCCTGAGTCTGGAGAACAAATGCCTGCAGCTCTGTCTATAATCATCACATGTATTGCTCACAATTCTGCACTGACCTGCCATTAATATATATTTAAAAGATAGTGATACTTAATGGGTAATGATTAATACTTTTAACCACCAACCATAGCTATTTGGGGGGAAATAATAAGTTTTCCTGTTCATAAGAAAGTCCTTCTACACCAATACCATGACCCCCACCATTCCCCTGGCAATGCTGGGATATACAGGGATTAAACAGATGGAATGTGTTATGGGGATGCCCTTATTTATGACCTAAGGCATCCTTCTTTCCCTTGGAATCAAAGGTGAACTTATTTTTCATGCTGTTTGTCCTGAGGCAGTCTCTCCTCTCTGCCACGTTTCTGCTGCATTGTATGATGATTTTGAAATGTGAGTTAACATTCCCTTGAGACTGTGCTTTAATCGGATTCACTTCAATAAAAAAGAATCCTGGAATAACAAAATAAACTGGAATAACAAAATAAACAAAATTTAATAAGCAATAGGGGGGAATATTGGATGCATTTGATCATTACCAGATTCTTAAGATCATAGTAAATGCTATTAGGTAAATACAATTAGCTCTCTATCCCCTAAAAATAGGTCTTTCCAACTTAAGGGAATTGGACATACCATGCTTCAGATGCTTCACCCTTTATGGATTTTACATTTAGGTAATAGATTAGTCATATTGAGCTCCACTGTTTTAGATATTTTGATACTTTTGCATCTAAGTTAAGAAAATAATGTATCAAAATCATACAAATAACAATTATTTCATTTTAATCACACAGCAAGAAGCAAAAGAAAAATTTTCTCAGTAATATGAAATTTAATTAAAACTTAAAAAGTAACTTTAAGATTTTTTTTTCTATAAGGCTTATTTTCAGTGACAAATATTAAGTTTAATCTTTTGTATTAGAAACCAAATTCCATCTAGAGTTGAATTATTATATGAAAAATATGATTTAAGTCACTCCAACAGTAACAAAAATACAGAAGTAAAGCATTTAACTGCCTTTTATAGATTAAAATTGAATGTGTTTTTAAAAGATCTAGTAATGCCTATATTATTCTAAAGAATTGTACTAATAGAGGATCTTGGTTTAAAATATAATTGTCCTAGGGCTATGTTCATCTTTTACAGTTCTCCATTTCTCACTTTTATAATAGCATGTCACTAACATTTGATACTATTTCTAAGGCTTAATTCTGGACTTCCGTGCTTGTTATATCAGTGTTTAAAATTCCTCTTCTATTTCATCTCCTAGATTCTAGTTAGGCAAAAAACAACACTAGAACTATTAAAAATCTCTTTAAACTTTTAAATTTTATTTTCATAGTTAACGGATGGAATCATAGGCAACCAAATCACCCCAAACTCATTTTATCTTAAGTATAGTATTTATTTTCTTTATATTTCTAAACTGTGATCTGTTTCTACCAATAGCATTTTAGGCAGCAACTAAAATGGCCCCCAATGATGGCTGCCGCCTGTTAATAGCTTTGTATAATTTCCTCCCTCCCCTTGAATAACTCGCTTCCAATCAACTGAATGTGGCAAGGTTGAGGAGACAGCATGTACATGACTAGGTTATAAAAGATTGGGACTTATGTCTTGCTAGCATACTCTCTTAATTGCCTTCTTGGCTTCTATCCTTGCTGAGGCTGTCAGCCACGTTAGACAGGCTCATATGGGAAAGAACTTAGGACAGCCTCTGGCCAACAGCCAACAAGAAGCTGAGGCCCTCAGTCCAATATACCTGCCAACAACTATAAGAGTTAGCTTGGAAGCTGAAGCTTTAGATCAGACCCCAGTCTCAGCAGACACCTTGATTGCAGCCTCATGGAGACCAAGAAACAGAGGACCACCTAAGCATGCCTGAATTCCTGATACCCAGAGAGTAAGAGACAAATAAATGTGTTTTAAGCCACTGAGTTTTGGGGTAACTTGTTATGCATCAATAGATAAGTAATACACTTCCTTCAACTTCATGTACCTTGGCAGGGCCTGCCCTTTTCAAAAACCTGGAGTGTTCCTACAGTCCCACACTGCAGCAGCAGAATCCTTTTCCTGTCAATCTTCACCCTTCCTCCTTGCTAATCCAGACTTCAATTTCACTTTGGTTGTCATTGCCTCATAAACTCTAGGGAGATGATTCCCTTTCCAGCACCCTAGGATTGAATCACTATTAACTTAAAATAATTATTGTAGACTGTTTTTTCTTGTCAGTGGCAAGTCGTTGGTGTGCGGCCCAAACCTTGCCAATGAAATCTGAGTGTAAGTCTACTAGAGAGCTTATAGGAATAGTACTGGCAAAACAAGAACTGATGTGTGGGAAGAAAAACCTTTCTTCTTACTCTGATGCAGCCATTGTGCAACCACAGAAAGAGCTGTTGTTATTTTAGGAGTGGCAGGAAAAGATGAATATGACATGATGTGATGTTGCAATGCCACTAAATTAATCATCCTAGAATCACCGCCTCCAGTCTTTTATGTGGTGCAACTAAACTAATTTTATGTGGGTCTTTTGTAACCTGCAGTTAAGAGTATCCTTACTGATACATGCATACTTGCTAGAATGTATGATTTTTCACTGATACTGAAAATACGCAGAGGTCCTGTTCATGTTCCAGGACAGGATAAGAGTCTCCTTTGCAGCACTGACCATCACTTAATACAAACAAGTTCACATATAGATACTCGTTTTTAAATGTGTTTTTTAATACCTCCCAATTGTATTTGGCACTTATTTGATCTCAACCACAACTTGCCACTCTGGAATATCAAGAGAATCTCATGCAATCATATCAGGAATGGAAGGCTAAACTCAAACAAGAATCTACCAGTTTTTCTCAACTGGGGTCCTCACCTGAATTTCAGAGCACAACATGTGATGTGAATGACTATTTTATCAATTCTGCAGAGGATGGTACAGAAAGAAGTAGCATTATTGCCATTCTAGGAGAGAAGTTACCGCTAATTCATTATAGACAAGGGGTACCTTCAGGAATTCAGACTTAAATCTCTCCTGGGACACCAGCTGTGAAAGGGTGTTCGGGTTGTTATCCCTATACTTCCTCAGCTACACTCACCCCCCCTACCCACCCACCCATCCTTCACACCATCTATTTCTTTCTAACAAAACCTATAACAGTGGAAAATACTTGATCCTTCTGTTCTCAGGGTCAAACTTGATATAAAATCCTTTCATCCAGACATCTTTTCCAAAAGTATCTTTCTCTAATAACATCATATAGGGATTCTAATGTATAATATGATCCCTAACATACAATAAGATTTTAATGAACGCTCAATGTTGATGTCGAAAGATGAAAAGGGAGACGTTTGTACATTAGTCCATTATGAATATGTTATTGTCCAAATTCCAAACTTCTGATAAATAAGGAATGATAAAATTGATTTTATTATACACTAACTCTGAATCTTATCATTCTCACGTATTTTACTTGTAAAATATTTTATTGACATTATGGCCACAAAAATAGCCTTTCACAATATTCCATACCATTTGCCAACATCAAGGCTTTGATGGGTTTTTAATTAACACAAATATATTTGTGTTTATATTTCTTGAAAAGGGAAATATATATATTCTGTGATATCTAATCCAATGAGAATAAAGGGAGTAAAATCCATACAGGGAATGTCTGAAATTAAAACTTCAGTACATATGTTTATATGGGGGGAGGGGAAGATTAATAAGGACACTTCAAATGCAAAATCAAAGAGTGCTTTGTGGCACAGTGTAAGCTCCATCTCATAGTCTTAGGGTTGACTAATTGAATTGCTATTGATAAGATGTCACTTAAAGAGACATCTCTGCAGGGAAACATGAGTTTGCTGTAAATGACCTGTCATTAAAGTCACGGCTAATGTCCGCATCCAGACTGAATTAAAATGTACCTACTAGCAATGTGCTCAGGAGGAGTTAAATCAGCAAGGATGGGAAGCCCTCAGTATCCACAATCCACTGGAGAATTATGCCTCAGGTGCTATGTTAATTTACTTTCTGGCAAACATTAAATGAAGCCAATCAATATACCAGGTAGTAGAGCTGGGAATTGCAGCTCCATTAATTGCCAACTACATTCAGACATATTTTTACTGAAAATATGTGGAATATTAGTTCTGAGTGTTTAATTATATCAGTGTAAATAACATAATTAGTTTTATATTGTTTTCATATAAAAATTATAATATTGAAATTACAATTCAAAGACATGGGTTTTTAAATGGGGTTTTTCCAAGTGCCACATACTTAGCCAGTTATCACTTAGACAACTAAAATTCAAATTCAACCAGTATATAAATATCATTCATCAAAGTCTACATATTTAATTAATACCGACTTTGCAAAATGAAACCATATGTGTTTCTATGTCTGTACTGGATTTCAGACATTTTGCTATTTTAAAGAATTATCAACCAACTACACAGACCAGTGAAATGATTTTCTACAACCTGCCTCAGTAGCAAGCTATAAAAACCTTTTCCATAAAAAAGTACCTTTTATATATTTTAATCCTGCATATTAGGGATTAATTAATCCCTTAAACCTCCCAACCCCTTTTCTCTATATCACAGAAGAGATGTAAAATATCATGATTCTTCCTACTAACATGACTAATATGCAATATACATGTCCTATTATTATACAAAGAGAATTAGCACATTTTCCAAACATATTTTAGAGACAAACACATATTACCTACAAAATTTAGTAATATATTTTTCTGTAAATCAAAGTTCCATATAATGCAAATTGCTTTTAGCTTTAAACATATTTAAAAATTGCTGAGTCATTGCTAGTCTAGTGTTCCTCAAGACTTTTCAGTAACTTCAAAATTCAAGGAATAATCACATCCCAAGTGATGACTATCGCACTTACATACAATTACATTTATGAGATTCAGCTATGTCAGAAGCCAGATAACATTCCAATAATGGGTTGTCACTTAACAAGGAATGTATATATACCTAATGTCACATCTTAGAAAATTCTAAATTACATTCATCTCTACTAATATTTCATCTATATTTCTTTATTTTATTATATAATCTCTGACCATAATGTGAACACTTACTATGGTATTAAGTGAGGTGGATTAAAAAGGTGAAAAATTTATAAACTAAGCATGACAAACTGGTTATTTTTAAATAAACCAAATTTTGATATTGGTAATTACACATAGCAAAGTTATATTACCTCTAAAATATGACTGCATTTCCTCATTTGGTGTAAAAAACATTTTCACACAAATTTTCCATATTTTATATAATCATTTATCTAATCAAATTTAAATAGCATGTACATTTTAAAAACTTAATTTCAGTCTTTTCAAATTGCTTCTGCTTAAAAATCATGATTTTACTGATTCTTTCAAATTCTATATTAAGCCATTTGATGAAAATCCTTATATAGCAAATTTTCTACTAATATAACTATAATTTGGAATGATTTCCTTTATTTCTGACTGAAAATCTTCATAGATTACGTAGAAGAGTATGTAATTTGAAATAGTATCATCCAATATTTTTAGGAAATTTTGCAAAATTGGGTAAAATGTTAAAGTATATAAGGAATGTATAATCAAATGGTGCCTATATGAAAAAATAAAATGTTTTACATGTTAGATATAATTCTGATTTCCATCACATTTCTTGCACATTGCATTTTATTTGGGAATAGTTGAAATTTAATTCTTAATGAATAATCATGTATTGTTCTCAATTTTGAATGTTTCCATTATGTTCATTTTATTTCTGAATTAATGTTTTCTCTTTTTTATCAACTTTTCAAGAAATATCAATATTTTGCTTCTCACAACTAAGTTTCAACAGAGAGTCAGATAGCCCTCTCCATCCCCTGAAATTCTAACAACATTGCTTAGCCCATCTAGCTCTAGGGAAATAGTCAATCTGTCGCTTAGGGAAATTTAGGGGTTATGAGTAAGAGCCTACATCAAAACCCACACTCACATATAATTTTCTCTGTTAAAATGAGCTCTTCATGAATTAAGAGTGTATGGAAATTCCTATGAAGCTAACTAGAATTCCCATATGAGGTAAAAAGCCGCAATTAAGACTTGTTAGTGCATGTCTCTTTGATAAAAACAATCTCACTTAGAAAAAAAAATGCCTTATAAGTTTCATATCAACTGCTTCCAATCCTTGGGATAACAATGTTTCAACAAATCAGTGCAAATTCAGGCTATTCTATGTTTATATCCATATGTAATCTCTGTACTTCACTCATGCTGAATTGTCCAAAGTTTTTACTTATAATTTGTTTTTCATTTTGTGTTACATCAGTTGAAATTGTCAAGTTTTACTATATGATAAACAGAGACTACAAAGAAAAAACTACACACAAACTGTCTGTCACTGGAAAAGGCTGGCATTTGGCTGTCTACTAACTAATTAAATGTCACTGAGTCCAGAGGCTAAATATGCATTGGTTGATGATTTGGTAGATTTTCCTGCAGCATGTGTACATTTAATTATAGAGTGACTGAAATTAATAAAGTGGCAGTACCACCAAGAAACATATTGTATGACTCGAGATTTCTCTATGAGAGAGCTTGCTAACCACTGCTCTTTATCTAATGTTATTCTTTGCTAAATTCATTAGAGAGACAATTAGATGGCCAATTAACAAGCATCCACCAGTGTATTACCCACACTGATGATTCTCTACTTGATCCAAAGTTAACATTTTTGTTGCTTCACCAGGTGGGTGTTAAAAATCCTTCCCTAACTGTCATGGTTCTGAGAAGTCCTAATATGTGTTATATTGAAGTATCATATACCTGATAATCCAGGAAATTTTATATTTCTTCTTCCAGGATGTCTATAAACATGGGTATTTTCTTACAGTCATATTACCTAAATGAGGTGAAAGGGGATAGGATTTAGAGAATATCCCCTTCTCAATTATCTTTGCTTTTTTGTCTTCTATTAGAAGTGATAATCAAGAATCAATAATAGAGGACCCTCTCTTTATCAAAATCAGAGATATGTACTTTCTATGTAATTCTATAGTCACCTGCTGATCATTCATGCTAATACACCAAAATAGTGATGTATATAATCAAAATTACTGGTTATCCACAAACCATTTACATTTGAATTTGGTATTCATTTCCTTCATTTTGTGATACCTACAAAGCAAGTTTTACTCTCTCCTACCCTACACCAATGGTGGCCAATAGGGAAATTTAACCTGTAATGACTAGATTGCTATCTCTTAAAAGAGCTAACATGTAGATGTATTTGATCTGAAATTTCTATCTTCAAAACCACTTAATTTCTGTAGAAATTAAATGATCAAATCTCTAACATCTGGCAGAAACATGTATCACAAGTTCTATTCTTCCAAGGACTGGCAGTTGAAGCTATGATTTGTAATCACTGTGAAAATGTCTGTTTCCCATATTCAAAGTGAGGTCATTTCCTCTTCCATATTTTAAAGTCAGAAAACATGTGAGGCTGGTGAATTTTAAAACAACAGTGACAACTCATTTTATATAATTTTCCCTCTTTAATATGTCTTTGTCCTTTGTGAGAGAAAATTGTGACATCAGGTATTAATGAAAGAAATAATTTAAAAGTGTGGGGGCGAAGGGCTGTGAGTAATGTTTAGATGCTCATGATTTCTGCTGTTCTACTCTTGGATGCTTAGAAAGATACAAGCCAATTAACTGCATGATATTTTAACAAGTCTTCCCTGTTTTGCAACAAAAGGTATGCATCAGAATCATCTGTAAAGCATCTGAAGGATGTCCCTGGTCTCTCCTTAGACCTACTAACTCTAATTCTCCAAGGCTCACATGAGGTCTGGGTACTTAAATTTTAAAAAGTCTGACTAGGTGATTTAGATGCTGACCCCTGCTTATAAGCCACTGTATTAAAGTAAGGGAGAGATGAACCCAATAAAATAACTCAACACTATCCATCCTGAAGCATCCTAGTCACTGCAAAGTCTTCAAACCCTGACGCATTCAAAAAACAAAGCAAACAAAAACCAATAAAAAACACTATATATCCAGGAAACATATGTATTAGCGAGACCTATCCGATCAGGCTAGATTGATGTACAAATTTCCCAAATTGCTATATGAGAATATAATCTAGATGGAACATCTAGCATACGCAAACAACATAGGAATTATACCCTCTGCCTAAAGGGTTTCTACTATGTATGTTGTTAATAAAATTCAGCTTTAAGAATGTATAAAACATATCTATTCAGCTGCTTTGAAAGCAAACATATGAGTGTAATGAGATATTTGTAATCTTAGGAAATTCCTAGGGGCAGGGTGAAGAAAAACTAAAACAAATATTTAAAATCTGAGACTAGATGAACTATTCAAATATAAATACTATAATGAAAGTGCATAAATGGCATAACATAAAATAAAGATGTTAATATTCCTTAAAGTTTTTATTTTTAAATGTCTGTTTTCCAATAAGAAAATAGACACAATTACACACACACACACACACACACACACACAAAAGTAGGAAAGGTTTTTAGATAAATATTCTCCCAGACTTGTACACCCTTCCAAACGTCAGCTCAAGCTCTCTCTCTCTCTCATTCTCTTTCTTTGTATCTCTCTCATTGTCTCTCTCCCCCATTCTTACACAAAACATGTCAAAATTTTCCTATTTTTATGGTCTACAAGTTGCAAATTTGAATTCATCTCCATCTTCTATGATCCCCTGCTGCTCTATGAAAATCTCTATGGCCAAGAACTTCCTTTATTCTAAATTCATCAGCCACTTTTGTTTCTTTTCCTTATTTCACATTTTTGATGTCACATTTCAGAAACTGACAAACTGACTCTGTGTCACTGTTATCTACCTTTTTCTCCTATTTTTTTCCACTTAATTTCAAATCCTAGTTATCCCTTAAAAGTTGATATTCTTAAAGATCTTGCCCTAGGCCTTTCCTTGTTTCTACTTTTTTTTTTGTTTCAGTTTTCATGGTCGTCCTGGATTAGCGTTTCTGTTTTAATGTTTTGAAGTGCTGTGTCTATGCTGAAGACTCCCAATCCATTTCCCTTTACCATATCTCCACAAGGAGCGTCAGACCATACATGCGACTATCCATTGAACACCATTATTTCCAGAAACCAAATCGTCATCTATACCACCCTGCAAGTTCTCCAAATAATCCAACGAACAAACAAAAACAAGTGTGTGTCCTTTTCCATGTCTTGATTTAGCCACCGGTCATTCTTGAATCTTCCCCATCCCCAATCCAATCCATCTGCAAGGGCTACAGTTTCCACTTCCTAAAATTCTGAACTGTTTTCACTATCATCCTATCCTTCCACCACCACCTAGTGGAGGCAACCATTATCTTTGCCCAAATTACTTCAAGAACAAAATTATGTCCTTCCCACCTATATTTCACGTTAACCTCACATTTACAAAAATGTTCTCATATGCAAATATAATTTTATTCCCATTGCTATTAAGATTTTTTTTGTCAAGAGAATACCATGATGAACTTTTCCCTCAAGAGAAAGATGCACTTAGTCACCCTAAAGAATTCTCCATAAACTCACTTCTCAATTTAACCCTTCTCCATATCCAGTTCCTCTTCCGTTTTTGGCCCCTCTCTTCCCTCACTTACCCATATAAGCACTCAGTGCTAAAGGTGGGCTTAATTGTTTTCAAATTCTTAAGAGCACCTTGCTCTTTCTCAACTCTCAACCATTTCCTTTTGTATTCCTCTTGCCTGAATCCCTCCTTCCCATCATCCTCTTCACTTCAAGTGTAGGTTTAGATATCAGTACTTCCAGACACCCTTCCTGACCAATCCCAATCGTGGTATAATATTGCTTTTTCTGTACTACCAAATTCTCTGCTTACCCTATTATGTTATATATGACACAGTTTTGTGATTGCCTATTTATTTTCCTCTATTGTGCATTATTGCCTATCTCCACTGAAAGCAGAATCCATGGCTACATTGTTCTCACCTGTGCCCAATGGTGAGGTTCCCCTCCACCCTTCATAGCACAGTTCTGCCTAATCACCTCATGGTAAGATCCACTATCATCACCATCACTTAACCTTTCCATTATCTTTTTAATCATTTTCTTCTGACTCCTTCTTCTTAGTTTATAAATGTACACATCTTTCTCATTTAAAAAACATACAAACAAAACAAAAATCACACAACCCAGTGCCCACTCTATATCACCAATCTGCTAAACTTCATGAAAATTTTTATTATATGGGCTTTATTTTGTCTTACACTGAATATTTCTCCAGCTGTAATTTAACTTCTACATCCATTCCCACACTAAGACAGTGTGTAAAAAGTCATGAATTACCATTGCCACACAGTGGGCATTTATATTCAGTATTTTGACTGTTATCTGTAAAGCACTTTCTTAGCACTAAAAAGCTCCACTGGATTCCTGCATTCCTATTTACTTCTGAGAATAGAGCTTAGTAAACAAACAAATAAAAACCTTTTGCTGTAAGTCAGTACTCCTCTTATTTTAAAGCATATACAAATCACCCGAGTTCATGTTGAAATGCAGCCACAACCTCAATAGGTCTGGTTTGGACCCTGAGACCTGGATTTTCTAACAAACTCCCATGCCAGTGCTATTTATTTCTGGTTCACACTTAGAGTAGCAAGTCTCTGTAATCTCAATGCAATAACTAGAGGGCTTTAAAAATGGCAATCCATGGGCACCCTTGGAGACTGAATTAATTGGCCTGGGTGCAACCTGGGTATTGGGAGTTTGCAATGCTCCCCAGGTGATTCTCATATGCAGAAAAGCTTGACAACCACTGGAACTATCGTTACCATGCTGTACATTATATCACCAGGACATACTTGTCTTATAACTGAAGAATTTAAGTAGGTATTTAAAATATGAAAAACAGGGAGATCCAAGATGGTGGAGTAGATAAAAACTATACTTGCCTTATTCTGTGAACACATCAAAAGTACAACTGAATTATAGAACAATCAAACTGGAGAACCATCTGAAGTCTAGCTGAAGTTTTATAACGAGAGGTATAAGGAAGCTGCCATGTCGAGGAGGGCTGGAGACGAAAAGTGGGCTGGTCCCACACCCACATATGGTGGTGGAAAGTCAAGAGAGCTATCTCAGCCACAGAGGCTACCCATAAAGGAGCAAAGGACCCCAGCTCCCCACATCAGCTCTCCATCCTGGAATATTGAAGCCCCCTAAACTTCTGGCAGTAAAAAACAGAGGGGATTCCAAACATTTGGATGGGATGGAAGGCTGCAATAAACCCAGACATCCTCTTAAAAAGCCCACGCAGACACTCACCTTGGGCTTCGGCAGAGGGACGGTGACTCTAGGAACATTGGAGACACATGGCGAGAGACTGAGTTGTGTAACTTCCAGGTGAAAACTGGAGGGATGGTCCCCATTTTCCCTCTGTGGGGTCATATTGCTCTGCAGCCGGCAGGTAGGCGCCATCTTTCCTGTGTTGAGTACGCTCCCACAGGCCAAATCTGAATCTTATTGACCTAATGAGCTCTGCAGCTGCACCCTGATGACTCATTGAGACCCTGCCTCACCCAACCTGCATACAGCAGGAGGCTTTATCAGCAGCTGAATCTTATGGAAACTCTAAGGGGACAGCAGGCCTGGGGAATGTCCTGGCTTTTTGAGGAGTTTCCCAGACTTGGTACTGGTGGCAGCCATCCTCAGTTTGCAGTGTGGCCTCTCCCAGTACCTCCAGGTACATCACAGGCAGCAAACAATGGGGGATTGTGTTGTAGCTTTTACCAGTTAGTCCCTGGTCAGTCACAGGCAGTGGGTGACCTGGGCTTGCATTGGAGCCCCTCACAAGAGGCCCAGAACCAACATACTTAGGGGTTGGCTTCAGACCACAGCAGAGCACCATCCAATTAGCCTCACAAGCAGCACACAAGAAGGGCGGTCTCAACAAGCATCAGATCCTGCTGGGGAGAATCGTGCTCCATGAGGTAAGCCCCCTGCACAGCAGCCCATAATTTGTGGACGTGGCCAAACCCCACAACCAGTTAGCCTGAGGGTCAATCCCACCCACTGACATGCCAGCAGCAATCAAGGCTCAACTATAACAAGAGGGTACACACAACCCATGCAAGGAGATTCCTGAAGCACCCAGAGCAGGGTACCAGGGAGACTGTGCCACTGGGCCCCACAGGACACCTACTACATAAGACCACCCAACCAAGACTTGGAGACATAGAAGATCTACCTAATACAGAGAAACAAACACAGAGCGGCAGCCAAAATGAGGAAACAATGAAATATGTCCCAAATGAAAGAACAGGCGAAAACTCCAAAAAAAAGAACTAAACAAAATAGAGCCAAGAAACCTACCAGACACAGAGTTTAAAACAATGGTTATAAGGATGCTCAAGGAACTAATTGAGAACTTTAACAAAGAGATAGCAAGTATAAAAAAAGAATATAGAAACCATTAAAAAAAACATTCAGAAGTGAAGAATACAATAACTGAAATAAAGAATGCACTAGAAGGAATCACCAGCTGGCTAGATGAAGCAGAGGATCAAATCAGCAATTTGGAAGACAAGGTAGCAGAAAACACCAAATCAGAACAGCAAACAGAAAAAAGCATTAAAAAAATGAGGATAGTTTAAAAGACCTCCGGGACAACATCAAGTGTAACAACATTTGCATCATAAGGGTACCAGGAGGAGAAGAGAGAAACCAAAGGGCTGAGAATCTATTTGAAGAAATAATGACTGCAAAATTTCCTAATCTGGTGAAGGAAATTGACATACAAGCCCAGGAAGTTAAAGGTTAAAGATAAAGAGAGGGTCCTAAGAGCAGCAAGAGAAAAGCAGTTACCTACAAAAGAGTGCCCATAAGACTGTCAGCTGATTTTTCAACAGAAACTTTGCAGGCCAGAAGGGATTGGCATGAAAAATTCAAAGTGATGAAAAACATGGATCTACAAGCAAGGGTAATCTACCCAGCAAGGCTATTGTTTAAAATTGAAGGACAGAGAAAGAGCTTCCCAGACCAGAAAAAGCTAATGGAGTTCATCGTCACAAACCAGTATTACAAGGAATGTTAGAGGGACTTCTTTAAGATGAAAAAAAAAAAACCTGATAAAAATATAAATAATAAAATAGCAATAACTATATCTATCAGCAAAAAAAAAAAGTTATTTCATGAAAATGGAAACAAACAAACAAAAAAGCTGGGACAGCAATACTTATACCAGACAAGACAGACTTTTAAAAACAATGGCTGTAACAAGAGACAAAGATGGACCCAGTAGTCCCACTTCCTGGTATTTATCTGAAGAAACACAAAACACTACTTCAAGGGTATGATATGTGCATCCATATGTTCATTGTTTACAATGGCCAAGATGTGGAGGCAGTCTGAGTGTCTATTGATAGAAGAATGGATAAAAAGGAGGTGGTACAGGGCCGGCGGAGTGGCGCATTGGTTAAGAACTGGCTTGGGACGCCAGAGGGCCCCAGTTCGGATCCCACATATGAGGGCCAGTGACACTGCCCTCCACAGCTAAGATGCTGAACAACAGCTCAACCTGGAGCTGGGCTGCCGTGAGTCCCTGGCGACTGCGAAGGCTGCAGTCTCTGTGGCAGTGGGTTGCCATGGGCTACCATGTGTAGCCAGCAGCCAGCGTGAGCGGCCAGCAGCCTCTATGAGCGGCTGTCCAGAAGCCGGTGACTGATCTGCCTCACCTGGGAAGAGCGCAATGACGGTGCCAACTTGGGCCAGTGAAGCAACGTCCTCCACAACTAGACTGAAGAACAAAAGGACAGCAACTTGTCTGTTCCCCTTCCCCCAATTCCCCAGCACTGTTCCCATTCCTCAATTCCCCAATAAAAATCTTAAAAAAAAAAAAGAGGAGGTGGTACATGTATACAATGGAATACTGCGCTCAGCCAGGGAAGGAAATGGGTTCTTGCCATCTGCAGCGGCATGGATGGAGGGCATTGTGCCAAGTGGAGTATGTCAGACAGAGAAAGACAGATGCAATGTGATTTCACTTATATGTGGAATCTAAAGAACAACATAAACAAACAATAGATACAGACTTACAGATACAGAGAACATTTTGATGGTTGCCAGGTGGGGGGTTTTGGGAGCAAGGCAAAAAAGGTGAAGGAATTATAAAGTACAAATTGATAGTTACAAGATAATCATTGGGCTGTAAAATAAAGCATAGGGAATATAATCAATAATATGGTAATAACTATGTATAGTGCCAGGTGGGAACTTGACTAGTCAGGGGGTTCATTTCTTAAATCTATAAATGTCTAACCACTATGCTGTACACCTGAAATTAATATAAAATAATATTGAATATCAACTGTAACTGAAAAATTAAAAAGTGGTGGGAACAGTGAAGGGCAATAAGAGGTCCAAATTTCCAGGTATAAAATAAATAAGTCTTGGGATGTGATGTACAGCATGGGGAATATATTCGATAATATTGTGATAGTGTGGTTCAGCGTCAGATGGTTGCTGGACTTATCATGGAGATCACTTCTCTTGGTATATAAATGTTGAATAACTATTGTGTACACCTGAAACTAATATAATATTACATGCTACTATATTTTTAATAATTAAAAAAAATAAAATATGAAAAACATATTAATCTGTAGGGAAGTAACTTGACTAGCCCAATGTCAATATTTGGCTTATTTCACCTAGAGTGTGTCCAATATATGTATGCAAATTATCCCTTTTTCTTGTTGCAATGCATAGTGATTCCTATTGAAATAGTCTGGAAGCAGGATTGTGGAGCAAAAGGAGCATGAATGTTCAAGTCAGAACTGAGTTCAAATTAATCACTCTGCTCTATTATTCTGAGAAAGTCACCCAACTCAGCACATTATTTTCCTTAACTTTAAAGTGAACAGACAACTCGGGGGTATCTTGTGAACTTAATTGAGAATTTTTGTAAAAGTGCCTGATGCTTTTCCATACTGAAGAGCCATAGATCCATTTGGGTATTTACTTATCCAACAATTGTTTTCCAAGCACTTGATGTTAAAATTAAGGAAACAGAGAAGTTTAAAAGACAAACAAAGTTGTTTTTCCGTAGAACTCCTGTGTGTGTGTGTGTGTGTGTGTGTGTGTGTCTGTGTGTGTGTAAAATAAAAAAAGTAAATGGCATAGAAAAGGCTTAGGAGTCTGAAAGGCTGCTTTACAAAGGAGAATCAGTAAAGTCCTCTATGTGGCCTGAATGATAGGGGAAATGGTCACCCCTGTGAAGATGTGGGGAGACGTACTCCAGGTAGATATCAGAGCAATCATAGAGTCTGAAGTATGAGTGAGTTTGGTGTGTCCCGGGAACAGACAGCAAATGAGAGAGAGAGCTGGGAGTGAGGCTAGAGGGTTAGGAAAGACCGACATTACTTAGGGACTCAGAAAAAAATGGCAAGGAGTTCACATTTTATCCTAATTGCAAAGGAGAGACATGGGAATTTCCCATTAAGATATGATCTTGTTTTCATTATTAAGAGAGTGTTCTGGCTGCTGTGAGAATTGACTATAGTTGGGAAGGGCTGAAATGGAAACACTAGGGCCAGTTATGAGGTTATTACTTGTCGCAATATAAGTGAGAAATGATGATAACTTAGACAAGCAAAAAAGCTTCACTTGCAATCTCTATCATTCATTCTGTGCTCCCTGGATTTACCTCCTGAAGGTGATGAATGCCTTACTGTCCAACAGGTCAGTGAACAGCATTAATGATGTTCCATATCAGACTTTTCTTGGAGTCATCCAACTTTCCTTCCCATGATCTGCTTACGACCAACTACCATCAAGATAAATGCAGGCATGCACGAATAACTGCTAGGTGGTTGATAATGGAGCGCCAAAGCTTTCTCTAAATATATAGTTCAGTCTCTGTGACTCAGCAGGCATGAAGTTAATGGCAGTGTCCCTGAATTATTAATTAATTTCATTCCTAAGTAATTTGGAGAGTTTTGTAAGCAACATGCATTCAGTGAAATTGTTGGTTAAATATGTTTAAAATTTTTTTCTGCTTCTAGTCTTTAAAACAAGTTTTAGTTTTAAAAATATTGTGTGTACTGTTCCCTCATTTGCAATCATTTATTACTTTGCTTTTATATCCAGGTACCAAACTAAATACTAGGAAAAATTCAGTGACTAGGGTAACATACATGGTTGCCATCACAGATGTCCCTGTTTACTAAGAGGCTATACCCCACATATGGAAAGTCCCAACACAGTGCAGTAACGGGCACACATCATGCTTTGGGAGCATGTATAACATATAGAAGTTTATGGCAGGCCTCCTAGAGAAAGAACAATCCTAACTGTGAAGTAAATAATAAGTAGGACAAAGGAATGGAGTAGAGGAAAGAGAAAGAAAACAATATCCAGAACTGAAAGATATGGCACCTTCAATAGCTTGTAAATGCATATGTTAAGACCCCTCAGTGAGTCAGATATCTGATATCTAATCCAAGCCTGCCTGTGTTGAAACAGGAGAGACAAAAATTAACTCATATGTTAATTAACTCGACAAATATTAAGCACCTGCCACATACTAGACACTAGTAACTGAAAACCTACAAGTGAGCAGGAGAAAAAAACTCCCTGGAGCTTAACTTTCCTGAGCCATAGGAGGAAGGGAGGAATACAATGGACAAACAAGTCAATTTTTTTCCCCTAGCTCATTGTTTAAAGTCAGAAATGTAGACATATAACAGATGTTCTTTGTTCTACCAACAAATCCCACCTGTGGGACACCCTACAGTTTTTTTTAACAGGTCTGTCAGAAAGTAAGTGATTCATAAAATCACCTGACAGAGCTAAGCATATGAAACACATATGACAAGGCTGTCAGGGCTTTCCAGCTCACCAAATGATGGATGTCATAAGGAATAAACCTGCTTTAATTAATTCTCCCTGGAGTCTTTCTACAATCCTATGGATTTTGTTTTGTTTTGTTTAGCCTTTGTTTGACTTGAATGAGTTCTTCCTTATGCCACTTATCTCATCTTATTCGCCACTGGAAGCCAGTCTCTCTTAGTCATCTACTTGGTCACAGATTGACCTAGGATCCCTTTAAGAATTGACAATTTATTTTTTTTCAAATAAGCCAGAGGGTACTGTTGATCCTGGGGAAAGTTCAAAAGTTTCACAAGGCAAATTTTATTTTTGCAGAAGACTTTCTAAAATAACTGAATACGTTTAATGCAAAATAAAATGATGAAGTGGTTTCTCCTTTCAATTCAGTAGTGTACTATTTCAGAATCCCAGTATCTACAATAAATGCTTTTTTTCCCCACTAAGAAAAGAAATAGTTTACTGAGATTTTTAAAATGCGAGGTGAGAGGCTCTCCAGGTTGGCATTAGAAATTAACTAGTGGTTTAAAATCCAGAATGGAAATGCCAAAATAAAATCTGACTTTTCTCAAATGCAATGCAGACTTTGATACAAATAAATCTTGCACATAAAATCTTTAATATTTCCACCACCTTAGCCTGCAGATTCAATTATCCCCTAACATTATCTGTTCAACCATGCTGACCTTATTCACCAGCCCTCCAGTAAGAAAATAATAAAAGGTCTGCAGGCATATTTACACTCAGAGGAAAAGGGTATAGGTGTGAGAACTGCAATCATTTTCTTCAGTTATAAACAGCCAGCAGTTTGTGACTAGCAGGACATCTATTCACAAGTTTGGCCAATTTTATTATGCTGTTTTGATTTAAAATGAGGGGAATACTCAAAGGAAATATGACTTGATATTTTGCCACAAAGTTTTATAATAAAATAATAAGGCGATTGTGTCTGTATTTATTATCATTTAGAATTTTCATTCATTCACTCGTAAGCAATCTCCAGTAGAACGCATCCTGAGGAACTAGTTCCCTGCCTACAAGTGGCTCATAGTCTACTGGAAGAAACAAGCTCCCAAGATAGATATGGTGAGTACAATGAGACTCGTGTTATAAAATGATATGTGCCAATTACTACTGGAATACTGTGGAGTAAACAATTCTGTCCTGGTTTACTTAGGATGTATGTATAGGTGCATAAAAAACCATATATACATAGTGGCTTAATGGCTGGCACACAGAATAATTTTCTCACAATCACCCAGAGTTTGGGGGAGGGGGAGTTTGCATACAGGATGTTAACAGGATGTATTAGTGTCTGAAGTTTTATAGGATTGAAGCAGGACATTATAAGCAGGACAAGGTAAATATGAGGAGATAAGAGCTATGAAACATTCCCTGAAGTTTTAAGTCATTCATCTTTTTTTTTTTTTTTAAAGATTTTTATTGGGTAATTGGGGGGATGGGAACAGTACTGGGGAATTAGGGGAAGGGGAACAGACAAGTTGCTGTCATTTTGGTCTTCAGTCTAGTTGTGGAGGACGTTGCTTCACTGGCCCAAGTTGGCAGCATCATTGCGCTCTTCCCTGGTGAGGCAGATCAGTCGCCGGCTTCTGGACGGCCGCTCACTGCGGCTGCTGGCCGCTCACGCTGGCTGCTGGCCGCTCACACTGGCTGCTGGCCACACACGGTAGCCCATGGCAACCCACTGCCACAGGGACTGCAGCCTACGCCGTCGCCAGCGACTCTCGGCAGCCCAGCTCCAGGTTGAGCTGTTGTTCAGCATCTTAGCTGTAGAGGGCAGTGTCACTGGCCCTCATATGTGGGATCCGAACCGGGGCCCTCTGGCATCCCAAGCAAGTTCTTAACCATCGCGCCACTCGGCCGGCCCTAAGTCATTCATCTTTATGTCTGGCACATGTATGTGATAACGAGAATTTAAAGAGCTGCTAAAATAGTCAACTATTAGTGAACCCAAAGCTAGTTGGGCTAATCAGAAGATTATCTAGAAAAGGTTTAAAGTTGATGGTGGAGAGAGAGATTAAAGCACACATTTTTAACATGGTCATCCTGGAGCTAATCTGCAAATACTCCTTCCTTTATAACTTGTACTTTTCTGTCGTCTGGGCTGGGGTGTGAGTCCTTAATTGGGAGTTCAGATATTAGTTCAAGGGACTCAAAAAAATTATAACCAAGTAAATAAGAACAATATGTGATATGAGGGTCCTGCCCTCTACAGCTAAGATGCCGAACAACAGCTCAACCTGGAGCTGGGCTGCCAGGAGTTGCCCGCGACAGTGTAGGCTGCAGCCCCTGTGGCAGTGGGTTGCCATGGGCTACTGTGTGTGGCCAGCAGCCAGCATGAGCAGCCAGCAGCCATAGTGAGCGGCCGTCCAGACGCAGGCGACTGATCTGCCTCGCCCGGGAAGAGCGCAATGATGGTGCCAACTTGGGCCAGTGAAGCAACGTCCTCCACAACTAAACTGAAGAACAAAACGACAGCAAATTGTCTGTTCCCCTTCCCCAGCACTGTTCCCATCCCCCCAATTCCCCAATAAAAATCTTTAAAAAAAATATGTGAATGACATTAATAGACTAAAATGCTACAAAACTCAAAATAAAATATTTCAATTGGAAAACTGAGGTCATTCCACATTTATTATTTTTTGAATATACACAAAAATGATTAAAAACAAAAATACTTAAGTAATAAAAGGGAAAAAATGAGGAAAAGATACATTTTTGGAAGGTGTTCAAGGACCCTTTCTGGAATGTGTGCTAATAGCCAGTAAAATTCTTCACGGCACTGGAGATAGAGTGCCCCAAAATCCATTGTATCCCCTAGTAGGAGGCTCACAGCTTGATATATGTGAATGAATATCCTAGGATACACTGTTAAAGCAATGTTCTAATAATCAAATCAGGAATGTTATATTTAGCCACTCAATTTTAATGATTTCAAGTTTCCATATTATTCCTAGAGGTCTAAGCTATCTTTATGTATTTGGGGGGGGGGGGAAGTCACCCAGTTCAGAATAATAGCATCAACAACTATGAGACCTACTTCATGCTGACAATCTCATGCAATGTAAATCATTTCTCCATTTTATGACAAAACGTTTCTAAAATATATAAAAGTCCTAATCACTAACTTTGATATGAAAATAGTAAATTGTACCAATTCTAAAATTGAATGAACTTCAGGAAGTCCTATCCATTTAAAGCACTTCTTCAGACCTGGTAATCTTCTCCCCTCTTTATTGCATCCTCTGTTTTATAGGAAGTGTGTATACTGAACTACATATTCCGGTGAATTTTCAAATTTTATATAATGTATATAAATATGCCTATAAATAAGTGATATTGCATATAGGTATCCATTAATTAAATGTTAGTGCATTTCATCTTTTAATTTTTAATTTTTACTGGAAAACCTAGTGTTGAATATTTTGTATGGAGAACAATTATTTTTTATGCACAAAAGTTAAAATTCTGTGTACTCTACCAATCAATATTTCAGTACATCACAGCAGGATTGACAATATTAATATCTATAAAATCATTACTATGTGGTAGATTATAAAAGTGGTTGCAAATTATCCCCTCCCTAAATCTACATCCTTCCAGTGAGATAGTGCAGAGTCTTCAGTCAAGAATTGAAGCCTGTTTCCCCAAAGTTTGAATCTTGGTTGCCATGTGATTTGGTCTGGGCAAGAAAACAGCAAACCTGGTAACAGCGAACCTCGGACAGTTTGTGCTTGAGGCTTTCGCTCTTACTGTACTTTGGACTCTGAGATCACCGTGAGGAGCTCTGTCTACCTGCTGGAGGATGAAAGATCCTCTGGCACAAAGACAACTCATCTCAGTTTAGCTGTGTCCCCCGGCCGCCCATTAGCAGTTTAGTAGATCTGATATTAACAGACCCACTTCATTATGGTACTGGTAAAACACTTAGTAAGGTATTGTTATGAAGATGTGTTTCTCCTAGTACAGCTCTTTTCAGATCTTTTCCTGTTTAATTCTAACTTGTCTGTTTAATTTTGTGTCTATGATCGGAATTTATTTATTTATTTTATCTTTTGTCCCAAACCAGACTAGTTGATTCCTGTTATCAGAGCTCAGATTTTGTTCCCTAGCTAATAATAATAATAATAATAATAATAATAATAATAATAATATAATAGTAAATTAGTCCATAAACAAGAATCTTTATGCTTGCCGAAAAATTGAGCAGCTATTCCTATGATTCCCTTGTTATTTCCTTCTCTAATTATCACTGCAACATTAGCAGTTGTACTTGTAGGGATTTCCTTCAAAAGCACACATGCTTGATGAAACGCTTTCTGCCTTAAGCACTGATGATAGCAAAATCATTTAGTTAGACATTGCTGGATTTGTGGGTAAGTGCTAAAGGAAACCAAGTGACTTTAAGCAAGCAATGATATTTTTAGGGTTAAGCAGAGGCAAGAAGACTATCCGCAGTACTAAAAATCTCTTCTGTCCACTATTGTTTCATGTTTTCAGCAAACATCTTTTGAAATGGTAACTTTCTTTTCCTGAGGTAGAGGTTTTTTTCACTGCTATCATCAATCCATTTATTTCTTTGACAAAATAATATAGAAAGTGCTTATTTAGGAGCAGGTACCTGTGTACAGTGGTATATTTAAAGGCAGATAACAAATAAATCCTGTCCTCAAGGAAATCCTACACTTTCCATTTCCACAATAAAGTGAGTTACACATGGACAAAATTAAATATTAGCAAGGAGCACTTTATTTAAAAATTTACACAATTACTGCATTTTAAAACTCCTACCAGCTTTTGAAATGACAAACAAGAAAATGTATCATTCTTGAATATAATTTCCCCTCCCCCAGCATGAATGCCGTAAATGCCCACATTTCTATAATCCAGGATATAAATTGTATCCAATGGTTATTCCTATTCAAACCTTCTATTTCAGCCAGAATGATGCTAATTAAGTGCCCTTATGGTTTGGAAGGATAAAAGGTGGCCCTGAAAGCATTTAGAGTTTTTTTTTCTTTAAATATAATTGATATCCATTGTCCTAACCAGTTGGTCACAGAGAAGGTACTTGTCACCACACAGTCATTGGTTGTTCACTGCTCTGTCCTGGAATATTTTAGCTGAGACTAAATTCTTCAATCACAGTATTGGTTTCTATGAGCTATAACTCCTAAATAGACTACCACTTATAAGGTATGTGGCTTTTTTGTTTGTTTGTTTTGTTTTTTTAAGGAAATGGATCTTAAAGTTTGTTAATGTACATTATTCTCAGTTAGCAACTCTGGAAAAAAAAATCTAGTTCTTGCTTTTTTTTTTTTTTAAACAGGCTAAATACATTAATGCAATTCTTCAGTTCTTATAGCAATTGTCACTGACTGACAGCCGTCTATCAGGAGACTCATTCACAGGCAATGGATGCAATATAAAGGCAACATGGCATAGAGAATTTGAAACCAGGTAGAGGTGGTAACAAAGCCACCTATGCTTCTTACACATTGTATGTTTAAGCCTTTATTTCTTTATATTTCAAAATGAGTGTAATGATATTAATTTTATAAGCTTGGGAAAAGACTAAATAAGGTAACCATGTAAAAACTCCTCCACAAAACAGCAAAGGTTTGACAAATTCCAAGTGCCTTCTCCTTTATGAATGTAATACTAAAGTATAGTTAATTAGAACATCATTACAATTGTAAGGAAATAAGTTAGTCCATTAAGGACAAATAAAACTCTACATGTACAGGCATACTTCTTTATACTGTGCTTCACCTTACTGCACTTTGCAGATATTGCGGTGTTTTTGTTTCGTTTTGTTTTTACAAATTGAAGGTTTGCGGCAACCCCGCATTCAGCAAGTCTATTGGTGCTATTTTTCCAACAGCATTTGATCATTTTCTGAGTCAGTATCACATTTTGGTAATTCTCACAATATTTCAAACTTTTTCATTATAATTATATTTGTTATGGTGATCTGTCATCAGTGATCTTTGATTTTATTATTGTAATTGTTTTGAGGTGGCACAAACTATGACCATACAAGACCAAAATTAATAGATAAATGTGTTGTTCTGACTGCTCCACTGACTGGCCAATCCCCCATCTCTCTCCCTTTCTTTGGGCCTCCCTATTCCCTTAGACACAATATTAAGATTAGGCCAATTAATAACCTTACAATGGACTCTAAGTGTTCACATGAAAGGAGGAGCCTCTCGCTTTCAATAAAAAACAAAACAAAACAAAAAACTAGAAATGATTGTGTTTAGAGAGGAAGGCATGTGGAAAGGCGAGACAGGACAAAAGCTAGGCCCCTTGAGTCAAACAGTCAGCAAAGTTGTGACTACAAGGGGAAAAAAACCTTGAAGGAAATTGAAAGTGCTACTCCAGTGAACACATGCATGATAAGAAAGTGAAACTGCCTTGTTGCCGATATAAAGTTTTAGTGGCTGGTCTAGATAGAAAATCAAACCAGCCACAACATTTTCTTAAGCAAAAGCCGAATCCGGAGAAAGACACTAACTGTCTTCAATTCTATGAAGGCTGAGTGGAGGAAAGAGAGGCAAGAAAAGTGCAGAATAAAAGTTTGAAGATAGCAGAGTTTATTTAGTTCATGGGGTTTAAAGAAGAAACCACCTCCATAACATGAGTGCGATGAAGCAGCAAGCAAGCGCTGATGTAGAAACTGCAACAAGTTATCCAGAAGATCTAGCTAAAAGAATTCATGAAGGTGGCTACACAAAACAGCAGGCTTTCAATGAAGACAACACAGCCTTATGTTGGAAGAAGATGCCATCTAGGACTTTCATAGCTAGAGAGGAGAAGTCAATGCCTGGCTTCAAACCTTCAAAGGACAGGCTGACTCTCTCATTAGGGGCTAATGCAGCTGGTGACTTTAAGTTGAAGCCAGTGCTCATTTACTACTCTGAAAATCCCAGGGCAGTTAAGAATTATGCCAAAACTACTCTGCCTGTGCTCTATAAATGGAACAACAAAGACTGGATGACAAGACATCTGAATACAACAAACTTTACTGAATATTTTAAACCCATGATGATACCTACTGCTCAGAAAAAACAAATTTCTTTCAAAACATTACTGCTCATCGACAATGCACCTGATCATCCAAGAGCTCTGATGGAGATGTATGATATTCATGTTGTTTTCATGATGGCTAGACAACATCCATTCTGCAGCTTATGGATCAAGGAGTAATTTCAACTTTTAAGTCTTATTTAAGAAATATATTTCATAAGGCGATAGCTGCCATAGATAGTGATTCCTCTGATGGATCTGGACAAAATAAATTGAAAACCTTCTGGAAAGAATTCACCATTCTAGATGCCTTTAAGAACATTTGTGATATACAGAAAGAGGTCACAATATTAACATTAAAAGGGGTTTGCAAGAGTTTGATTCCAACCTTCATGGATGAATTTGAGGGGTTCAAGACTTTGGCAGAGGAAATAACTGCAGATGTGGTGGAAATAGCCAGAGAACTAGAATTAGAAGCAGAGCCTGAAAAGGTGACTAAATTGCTACAATCATATAATAAAATTTTAATGGGTGAGGTGTTGCTCTTTATGGATGTGCAAAGAAAGTTGTTTCTTGAGATGGAACCTACTTCTGGTGAAGATGCTGTGAAGATTGTTGAAATGACCACACACACAAAAAATAGAATATTACATAAACTTAGTTGATAAAGCAGCAGCAGGTTTTAAAGGATTGACTCCAATTTTGAAAAAAAGTTCTACTGTGGGTAAAATGCTATCATACAGCATCAAATGCTATAGAGAAATTGTTCATGAAAGGAAGAGTCAATTAATGTGGCAAATTTCATTGTTGTCTCATTTTAAGAAATTGCCACAACCACCAGAGCCTTCAGCAACCACCACCCTAATCAGACAGCAACCATCAACATCGAGGCAAGACCCTGACCAACAAAACTTTACAACTTGTTGAAGGTTCAGATGATGATGAGCACTTTTAACAATGAAATATTTTTAATTAAAGTATGTACAATACTCTTTACACATAACAGCATTGCACACTTAATAAACTACAGTTAGTGTAAACATAAACATTTTATATGCACTGGAAACCAAAAAATCTTGTTTGACTTTCTTTGTTTCAATATTTGTGGTGGTCTGGAACTAAACCCTCACTATCTCCCAGGTATGCCTATATATAATTGGCTTAAAGTTAAGCCATGCCAGTGTATTCTTGCTCTTTTTTTTTCTTCATCTATATTTTTTTCCTCTTAAAAATGCTCCTGATTGTGAATCCATGTTTTTCTTCACATTATGATTAGATGTTCTTCATATAGCTATATTTCATAAAAGGGTGCAATACTCTAAAGTACTTCAGGTTTCCTTTTTTGGTACTTTATTGATGCACTCGCAGCAGAATACAAAAATAAAATATGCTTTGGAACTTAATAGTGAAGTGTAAAATGAGAAGTAAATCATCAAGTCAATCCATATACTTTTCCATTATTTTTAAAGAAAGTGAGATATTTGGCTGTATTCATAGAGTTGCTCATAAACTAACTTTATGGAAAATTTTTCAAATCTATTCTTTCCATCCATCCATCCATCTATCCAGAAATGAAATGGTACATAATGTAAATGTGATTAACATATTCTCTTTAATCCTTAAAAATACTGACAATTTGGAGATAAAAGATATTACAAATCTACATTAATTTTTGGAGAGAAAGAAAGAAATAGAGGGCCGGCTGAGTGGCAGTTTGGTTAGGAGTTGGCTTGGGATGCCGGCTCTGAGCAGCAGGGCCCCGGTTTGGATCCCACATGAGGGCCAGTAACGCTGCACCCTCTACAGCTAAGATGGTGGTCAACAGTTCGACCTGGTGCTGGGCAGCTCTGAGTCACCTGTGACTGCATAGGCTGCAGTGGGGCTGCAGTGGGCTGCCTGCCATAAGCTACCGTGTGTGGTCGGCAGCCAGCATGAGCGACCAGCAGCTGATGTGAGCTGCCAAGAGCCACCATGAGCGGCCGTCCAGAGGCCGGCGACCGATCTGCCTCACCCAGGAAGAGCGCAAAGATGATAACAACATGGGCCATTGAAGCAACATCCTCCACAACTAGACTGAAGAACAAAAGGACAGCAACTTGTCTGTTCCCCTTCCCCCGATTCCCCAGTGCTGTTCCCCTCCCTCAATTCCCCAATAAAATATTTTTTTAAAAAAAGAAAGAAATAGACCGCTAACATGACTTACTGAAAGGCACGAATAACTAAGTTGTGATAAAAGCATTTTATTCATCAATTTCTGGCCACTTTATAGCTTTAGTGCTTCAAACATAAATTTTTATAATCCATATTCTAATTTGGAATTCTTCCAACATCTACTTCTAATACATGTTTATAGAAGGCATTTTCAAAACAAACATCATTTCAATCACCAATTTATAATGTGCATTTATGCTTATATTTACACAATTACTACATCAATTGCCCTCTTTTAATGTCACTTTTCATTCCTGTGCCTCTAGTTTCTCATATGTAAAGTATTAGGATTAGGAACACATCCAGATTCTCTTTCCTCTTTAATCTTTTGGGATTTTATACCTAATTTTTTGCTTTTTTTCATGTTTTATAACCACAAAAAAATTTTTTTTTCAAAACCATCATTGAACTTATAGCAGAGCCCAGCTTTTAAAAGCAGAGATAGCCTGAAGTATTAATTTCAATAAGTACACATTTGGTGCAGTGATAGTATTTGCAAAACACTTGGTTGAAGATTATACAGAAGCCTAGCATAAATTATCTAATTTCTCATTTATGTATTACTTCAATATTATTTTCTTTATGCAAAGCAGTATTTCAGTCCATTAGTTATACTTTACTAAATAAAGAAGTTGGGTTTAAATTGTTATTTAATTTCTAAATTATATATTCATTATCATTTTCTTTATACAAAGGTATTTCAGCTCATAAATCATACAGATCTAAGTAAGAAATATAAACTCACTTGCATTCTACAAATTGGGTTTTTTTTTAAAAAAAACTATTTTTCTCTTGCATATGTATTTCTAAGTATCAATGTTTTATTAGGGAGGATGTGAGCTAGAAACACAATGTCCTCATGGGACTTGAGAGCATTCAGTCCTTTATTTTTATTTATTTGGAAAATGTGTTTTTCTGGGCTTATATAAGATATTGGGACTCTAGGAAGGTATGGAAATGGAAACAAAAGGATTCTGTATGTATGTATATGTGTAAATATTCACATACAGATTTTAAAACACTACATTCATGAGCCTAGAGAAATTAAAACATATCTGTATAAAGAGAACTATATGATTTCCCTATATGTCAACAAATTAAACTTCTACACAAAAGTAAAAATATGTAACAGAAGGAAGAAAATGGGGGAACAAATCTCAGGGAAATAAAACCGAAAAGAAAGTAAAAATTGATGGTACATCTATTATGACAAAAAGGGAGGGGGCCAAGTGTTTAACAAGGGGGGAAGTTAGAATCAGAAGTCAAAGCTCCTCTACGTATGATGTTCTTCACAGTCACAGATGGGACGTTCTATTTATCATCGCCTTACCATCAAAAAGACATCCAAGAAAAACTGAGAGTGATAAAGTAAAACTGAATGTCAGATGGGACTAATATTTGAGAAATGTGTAAGAATAATATGAAGTAGGCTTCAGCAAAGAAAAAAAAACTACTATTTAGAGGAAATACATGACAAATAATGGGACAAAAAACTGAAGACAGGATAAATGATAAATGATCAGGTAATGTCACTGTAAAGATAACTAATAAGAAAAAACAGGAAATAGCATGAAATTTTCAGTGTAAGTTAATATATGAACAAGTAAAATTATTGATAACGTGTTTGGAAAAACTGTCCTCATATTTTCTTTTGCTTTATTACTTGGGTTTGTGAATGCTCATAAAATATATATTGTTCAATAACCACGAAAACCACAGTAATTGATCAATTAATCAATTAATCTCCTCAATTAATCTCCTCAATTAATCTCCTAGATAGGTTCTACAATATTAAACAAAATGATGTATTACAAAACTAATTTTACAATAGGCTACTTGATATAAACAAGACCCAAGTTTCTACAGAATTTTTTCAACATTATGACAAACCGGCTTTGAATGAAATGATGTTATTTGGGGACCTGCTATATACCATTGCACATTTTGTAAGATTCGAGCATATTAGTACTTTTAATTTTGAAAAAAAATACCTATATAAACTATTTCAAATAAAAGGTGGTAAAATTTTAAATAATCTTCAGATTATGTTAAGATGAATTCAAGAATCAATTAATTGTTTGATAGTTGAGTGATGCACTTAGCAAAATGTTTTGAGTAATTGGATTGAGAGCTTCTGAAGCAGTAGTAAACAAAGGGGAAACTTGGGATATACTGTTACAAAAAAATTTTAAATAACTCTCAGTTATATCCTAAAAAACATAATTTTATTACTTTTATAGCAGATGGAAGACACTGATTATAGAGCATTGGTAATTTTTACATATGGAATTATTAGTATGGATCTGCATGTATGTTTAAATTACGTTGTTTAAATTTAATTGGTTTCATTTCAAAGTTTTAGTTTGAAATAATAGATACATTGCCAAGTGGCAAAGCCCTACATTTCTTTTCAGGTCTTTTCTTTTTTCATAAATTATCTGCATTTTCTAGGTGGTGGGGCTACTGTAACATTGAAGTATTAAGAAACTGCACCATATCACAAATTATATGACCAAAACAGTTCATTTTGCTATATAGTTAATTGTTTTAGAGTTTACCAGAGAGGGAAAATTGGAAAGACATTTCTGAGATGCAATTGAGAGAGAGGCAGAGACAGAGAGAGAGAGAATTACCAAATGCAAGGGAGGTCCCAAATTGAGAGGCTGCTCCACAGGTTTCCCTTTGAAGACTTGAGGCAGTAGGAGGTGGGAAGAATTGAATAATACTGAGGATCTAAAAGGACATTATTTGGGTCATGATCAAACGATGAAGAGTTCATTTTGGGACATGAGAAATCCCATGGTGGGTGGGAGTGAGGACAGACAAACGAAGAGGTAAACCCCAGACAATGTAAGTTTAAAGCTGAGGAGAGAGATCTGTGCTGGAGAAATACGCATATAATTTATTATCATAAAAATATTTACTATAGGGTAGTGCTTCTCATCTTTGTTGCCCATTAAAATAACCTAAATCAATTTTTTTTTAATCAAAGCCTGTTTTACATCCCCAGTGATTCTGACTTAAGTGATTTGGAGTATAGGCTGGATACAAGAATTAAAAAACAAACAAAAAAACAAAACAAAACAACACAAAAACCTCCCCATGTGATTCCAACATGCAGCCAAGTTAAGAACTTCTGCCCACAAGGAAAATATTTGCATGAGGTCTTTTAATGTTAAGTGCCTGGACTCTGAAGTCAAACTGAACAGTGTTTTGAATTGAAGCTCTGCCCGTTAGCCACGAAACCTTGCACATGAAAGCCACATCCTTTCCTTATTGGCAAGACAGTGGTGATATTGTCTACTCACTGATTTGAAGGATTATGTGCAACAACAACAAAAACATATAAATGTGCTTCTCACAATGCTGAACAAGCATCAATGAACATTATCTATAAGTATCATTATCAATTATTATGATTAATGACACATCATTTTACTCTCCATTAGATTAAGGTTGAAATCATAAGAGACAAGATCGCAGAGGAAAAATGAGAGAGAGAGAGAGAGAGAGAGAGAGAGAGAGAGAGAGAGAGAGAGAGAGAGAGAGAGAGAGAGAGAGAGAGAGAGAAAAGCTCTATGGGCAGAATCTAGGAAGTATGCAACATGTAAGAGACTGGTAGAGGAGGAGGAGGAAGCAAAGGAAAAAGGAGAAAAATCCAACGTATGGAAGAGTCTGGAGGAGGACGGTGTCTTAGAATTTATTAGAGAAATTTCAAATGTCACAAAAACTTGAAGTAGGATCAAGTCTGAATCTTGGCCATTGATTTGGCAAGTTTTAAATCTGTGGGGTCTAAATTTGATCAGATTGGGGCTGTACAAATCTATCCCTGGTTGAGGGGTGAAGAATTAAAGACAGCCAAGGGAAGGCAAGTGAAGAGTACTATTTCAAGAAGTTTAATGTTTATGAATAATAAGGGGGAGGGGCAGAGAGTTCAAGAGGATAACTTGAGGGGAAAGAAAGATTACAGAAACTTTGAAGAACTTTTTTTCTAGAGGGGAAATAATTGAAAAAAAAATAAAGAAGTCAGTTAAAGAAAAGGTGGAAGATATATGAAGAGAAAAATTGAGGAGCTACGTACGGCCCCAATGGGAATGGTTGTCTTAGAAGAGAAGAAACAGTGATTTTTCTGAGACAGGAGTGTGTAAACAGGTGTTACACATAATTGTACACGTGGAAAGGAAAGTAGAGCGGGAACCCCGCTGATGCTGTGGGGCTGGAGCCGTCCCATGTTATAACCTAAGTTGACTGGGGTGGAGATCACTTACATTCACTTCGGTGCCTTCACTCTCCAGCATGCTGCCCTGTAAATATTGGTATTCAACCCATGTCTGAAGAAGTGAACTGTGACTTGTTCGAATCAGAGACCCTGCTCATTTGGGGAGAGTAAATAATGGAAGACAAGAATGTCAAAGTAAATCAAGGAGACGTTATAGGAACCAATGAGAAGGTCCTGTGAACTCAGGAGCACCTCAGCTGCACGTAGCTCCGTGTCTTCCTGACGCTTTCTCTCTTTTACATTCTCCCTCTTCCCAGGAACAGTGAAGGAACTTCATAGAGAAAGAATGAAACTGAAGGAAGAAAAGATGAAAGAAAGTGCCTGGTGGGGATCTAATGTACAGCACAGTGCTTATAGTTAATAATACAGTATTATATACGTGAGACTTGCTAAGAGAGTAAACCTTAACTGTTCTCACCACAAAAAAGAAATGGTTATTACGTGAGGTGATAAAGGTGTTAACTAAGAATATGGTGGTAATCATTCCACACTATATAAGGGTTGTAAATCAAAAGTTTGTACACCTTAAACTTATACAATGTTATATGTCAATTATATCTCAATAAACATATATAACTCAATAACTCAACTCAATAAATAAATAACTCAATAAATAAATAACTCAATAAATAAATAAGTGCCTGGACTGCAGAGGATAGGAAAACCTTTACACTTTTCTGACAAAAACATTCCTTTGCTACTCTAGCGGTTGCAACAAAAACAAAATGAATCATATGTTCACTAGTATATAAGCTATGGCCATAGTCCTAGAACAAAGTACAAAAAAGCAAATTCTTTCTTAATATTTTTACCTGCTCAAGTTCTCATTCCTTCATACCATTGTAATAATAGGGTTTTAAAAAAAATAATACCCCCAAATTATCTCAAAATACTCAGAATGAAAGTGATTAATTAACTTGTGTATTTGGAATATTATTCTAATAAACTAATCAAACTAGGATATCCTTTCCATGCTCTGAGCTGATGAAGCTGAATTTAATTCATTGGAAAAACACCTGCAACCAACATCATCAGGCAGAAGAGCACGACCAATACTACCCAACGTATTACCCTCCTGGACGAAACAATTCACAGCTCATGCCCTTCGCATGGTACATGAATAGGCTTATCTTTGTGTAATGTACAAGGGACAGTAAATTTCAGGGCACTTTTTCAGTATGATAGATCACCATCCACAAAGAATTAATTATCCATGAGATGCCAAATTGTACCTACCTAGAAAATTTAATGGTCCTAGTATAAGAGGGTTGATAAAAGCAATATTATCAGATGGTGAATCATTATATTAAGAAAGAAAACATGAAAGGACGGATGGAACTATTGCTTCTTTATTTCCAGCACTGAGAGCAATCAGTGTTCTAACCATCACCACAACAAGATGCTTCCTGTACACATCCTGTCTCCCAAGGAGTCAGCAAATGAGCAGGTGCTCCATTATGTGCAATCCACAATATCTGCATACATTTGTGTCACCGGACTAATCCCATTTGATCATATTAGTCTTTGATCTGGCAGTTTGCAAGTGCAGGTGGCTAAAGCATTACCTTATTGGCCACTTTGTATCAGCCCCAACACAAAGTCCTCCGGGGGTTTCACATCTTCTCCACTGTATCCAGTTATGCAGTCATTTCATTCCATAATACCTCCATCATACCTTACCAGCTGTCCTAGCCAGAAGCACTGCACTCATTGTTCAGTTTTCACCCCCTCTATTAAATGTGCTTGTTTAGCAAAGTATACCCCATAGATTAGAAGCATTGTATGTACATTTTCCATAAAATCACTTTCGGCTTATCTTTTTCTTAATATTAATAGGCAGAGAGACTGCCATATGGTGCTATGTTTAAAATTAACATTAGAAGGATAAATATTTTTCAAAGGGGTGAGAGTGACCAATCAAAAATGGCCTTAATAAATGTTTATCAAAGTAATTTTTATGTGGTAAAATATGTATAATATGACATTTACCATATTAACATTTTTCAACTATACAGTTTAGTGGGATTCAGTATATTGACATTGTGCAACTATCACTACTATCCATTTCCAGAACTTTTTCATCATTCTAAACTGAAAGTCTATACTCATTACAGAATAATTCTCATTCCCTCCTTCCCCAAACCCCCAATAACCACCATTCGCTTATTGTCACTATGAATTGGAATATTCTAGGTACCTCATATAAGTGGAATCATACAGTGTTTACCTCTCTTTGTTTGACTGATGTCATTTAAGATAATGTTTTTAAGGTTTATCCATGCTGTAGCGTGTATCAGAATTCCATTCCTTTTTAGGTTGAATGATATTCAATCGTAGGTTTATATCATGTTTATTTATCCACATATCTGTCAATGGAAACTTGGGTTGTTTCTACCTTTTGGCAATCATGAATAGTGCTGCTGTGAACATGGGAGTAAAAATATCTGTTCTAATCTCTGCTTTCATTATTTTGAGTATAAACCAGAAGTGCAATCGCTGGATCATATGGGAATTCTGGTTCGTTTTTTGAGGAACCACCATACTGTTTTCTATAGTGACTGAAACATTTTACATTCCCACCATCAAAAAACAGTTCCAATTTGTTCACATCCTTGCTGATACACTTGGTATTTTCTTTTTTGTAATAGCCATCCCTAATTGGTATTAATATACAATTGAACAAGAGTGAGTAAATTTACCTCCTCATGTGAAGGAATCCAAATCTTAAGGGATGGAATTGTTACTACTGGCTCAATCTTATTTCTTATATGCCTATGTCTTAAAAGATATTTGCTTTGCTGCCAGCTCAGGCAAACAAGCTTTGGGTAAATATCTAAGGAATTTACCAAAAATAAACTTTAACTCTCCTCTTGGCTTCTTTGCTGCTTCATATTCTCGTTATCTCCTTGGTCAGACCGAGATTAACTGTTTCTTTCTTGGGAATACTAAAATCTGTAAAATTGTAAAATTATCCTTACCAACATGACCATGCATATAGTCCAGTTCAGTAGCAGGTGTCTATTGAAAATTGAATTTATTAGCACCTTCTGTAGAATTCATTCATTCATTCATTCATTCATTGACCAAATTTTACTATGAGTTTATTCTTCCCAAAACTGTCCAACAGAAGTTTCGGTGATGATTGACATAGTCAATATCTGCAGTATCCAACATGTTAACTACTAGCCTCAAATGGCTATCGACTACGTAAAATATGACTATTTAAATTGAAAGTTAAAATAATTAAACCTAAGTGTAATTAACCGTTCAGTGCCTCCATCACACTAGCTACATTTTAAGTGTTCAGTAGATGCATGCAGTTAGTGGTTAGAGTATTAGTACAGATTTAGATGGATACACTGAGAAGCTGTTCATCACCTTTGTCCTAGTTAGTGCAAGTATGGTCAATAAATGCGACACATAAATATTGCTTAAGTAAGTCTTACTGAAATATGACTGAAGTAAGTCATATTGAAACACAAGTGAAAGAGAGATGAGCTTCTTAAGGAAACATTAGAAAATGCTTCAAAAAGGAGGTAGCAATTAAGTTATATCTTGAAAGATGACTATGACCTCATTAGATAGAGAAGGATGTTTTAAGGAGATAAAAAGACAAAGGCAATGCCATGGGAACAAAGTTGTCTGTTGAGGGATAGTGAGGTGTGCGGTGTATTTAAAGAGACACCAAGTGTAGGGGGGAAATGGAAAGAAGTTAGAAGAGTCGTCCAGAATCTGAGAAGGAAAGAAAGTGTGCTGAATAATTCAGACTTGAAGTCATATAAAGAGGCAACAATGACATGAATAACATGAATAAGTGTAGGTACACCATGAGTTTGTTCATTTCCTAAAACAGTTCCTTTTCTTGACTAGCGTTATGACAAAAAGCATTAATTGTAAGGAATAGAAATTAATGAACCGGGTGTAATTTATATTTGGTGTAGTGCCTTTTTTTTTAATTTACCTTTTATCAAGGAAGCTTGTAAATATCAAATCCTCTCATTAGCTAAATCAGGGCATTCGCAAACACCTTTAAATTAAGATTTAATATTTCAATAACCCAAGACTTGCTTTAGCACAAACCATGGTTATTTAGTATTTTGTTGTTCATTACAGAATAAAAAGCAAAGTTTTACAGAAACTGTCTATGACTGCACGTGAGCAGGCGAGGCTGCTTTACAATCCTCCTAGCTCCTCATCCCAGGATAAGTTTAATACAATATTTACAGGGCTCTGTACAATTTCCTTTCTAAACTTCTCTTTGTGATTGGATTAATATTTTAAAGTGCTTGTTTAAGGGTTATACGCTGATCAGAAGCAATTGGCAGTTTTGCTAAAATGTTGTTCTGCTTGAGGGTTATAATTCACCTGGAAAATACTTTGCTCCGAGAGTGAGTCATGATTCTTCTTTTGATCTATTGAAGTTCATTTCTAAGGTTTACCCTTGCTAAAATCCTATAAAAAAGGAAATGGTCTGTTTGGGATATTCACTGATATTCTCTATGAAGAACTGAAACTGCAGTAAATGATGCTAGGCATTGCTAAGGACTCAGTACACTTGAACAATTCACATTTAACAAGATTATATAGTTTGTCATAAAAAACACTGGTCTTTAATTCTAGTTGAATATAAGTCTTATTGGTTGCAATCTTAATTGATTCTTTTCACTCTGGTTCATTAACATTGTGATGGTTTGATGAGATGATGGTCCACATACCAACCAGGCATGCAATAACCAGAAAAATATGCCTCAAATGAGGTGAGCTGCCAAGTAATATTATAAGGAAAAGAAAAAAGTCCACCCACATATGGAACATTTATATGTGACAGTCACATTTCTGAGCACATGAAAACTAAAATCAATTCCAGATAGATCAAATAAATAAGGATATTGTATGACTTCACCATAGGGAATGGCTTCTAAAACAAGATATAAAAAGGAGAAGCCATAATGAGAAAATTATATTACTTTTAATGAAACACAATATAAATTTGGTTACAGTAAAAGACACTGTTAACAAAAAAGGAAAAGAAAAGATACAGCTTGTGGAAAAATATTTACAATGCACATACCAGAAATGAATTAGAATATAGAATATATAAAGGACTTCTATAACTCTATAACAAAAAAGATAAATGTCATAGTAGAAAAGTGGGTAAAATATATGTTTAAGCAATTCACAGTAGAAAAAAAACCTGAATTCTCAATGAATAGATGCTCACTGCACATGTAATCAGAAAAGAGAAACTAAAGCCATTCAATTGGTAAAATAATGTGACAATATTACATGTTGATATGGTTGGATAGAATGGTAGCTCTCATAAATGTGCCTGGAAACTATAAATGCTAAAAGCACTGTGTGGGATTTGGGCAACACCTGGAAAAATGGAAAAAAAGTAAATTTCACATAATCAATCAATTTTACTCCTAGACGTATATCTAAAAAAGGATTGAATATGTTCACAGTGATGTATATACCAAAAAAAATGATTGCTACACTGTTTGCTATAAGGAGAAATTGGAAATGCCTATTTATGAAAGAGGGAAAAGTAAATTGTAGCAGATCTATATAATGGAATACTAACTAGCAATGAAAAGCAATGAAGTAAATCTGCATCAACTTGAATAAATCACAAAAAAAAATATTCCCAAGGATGCACATAGGATGTTACAATTTATAAAAATAGTATAGTTATTTAATGCAATACTACATATGATTGAGGGGTGTATGTACACATGGCAAAATCAAGAGGAAATTCATGGGGATCATAATAGCAAATTTACAATACTGGTTACCTCTTGGAGGAAGATGAAACCTGGAAGAGTACAAAGAGGGCTTCCATTTTAGTTCATACACATATGTTCTTACCTAATCTGTGTGGTAATTTACAGACATTTATTTCACTGTTCTCTGTCGGCCAAACAAACATATCATAATATTAAAAATCAGAGTCATGGGGGGCCGGCCGAGTGGCGCAATGGTTAAGAACTCGCTTGGGATGCCAGAGGGCCCCGGTTCGGATCCCACATATGAGGGCCAGTGACACTGCCCTCCACAGCTAAGATGATGAACAACAGCTCAACCTGGAGCTGGGCTGCTGTGAGTCGCTGGCGACGGCGTAGGCTGCAGTCCCTGTGGCAGTGGGTTGCCATGGGCTACCGTGTGTAGCCAGCAGCCAGCATGAGCGGCCAGCAGCCGCAGTGAGTGGCCGTCCAGAAGCCGGCGACTGATGTGCCTCACCCGGGAAGAGCGCAATGATGGTGCCAACTTGGGCCAGTGAAGCAACATCCTCCACAACTAGACTGAAGAACAAAACGACAGCAACTTGTCTGTTCCCCTTCTCCAATCCCCCAGCACTGTTCCCATCCCCCCAATTCCCCAATAAAAAAAAAATAAATAAAAATCAGAGTCATGGGCCGGCCGAGTGGCGCGACAGTTAAGAACTGGCTTGGGATGCCAGAGGGCCCCGGTTCGGATCCCACATATGAGGGCCAGTGACACTGCCCTCCACAGCTAAGATGATGAACAACAGCTCAACCTGGAGCTGGGCTGCTGTGAGTTGCCTGCGACGGCGTAGGCTGCGGCCCCTGCTGCCGTGGGTTGCCATGGGCTACCGTGTGTAGCCAGCAGCCAGCGTGAGCAGCCGGTGACTGATCTGCCTTAGCTGGGAAGAGCACAATGATTGCACCAACTTGGGCCAGTGAAGCGACGTCCTCCACAACTAGACTGAAGAACAATCCGACAGCAACTTGTCTGTTTCCCTTCACCCAATTCCCCAGCACTGTTCCCATCCCCCCAATTCCCCAATAAAAGTCTTTTTAAAAAAATCAGAGTCATTAAGAGAGTCAAGAACAGCAGCTCCTCAACCCTAAAGGCCATTTTCTATGTGATTATCGAAACTTTGATCTTCACAAGTGTGGCTTTCTGATGTGGAACTCTCTTGCTTTAGTAAAAACGAATCGTGATTTAACTCACTATATTCTAAGATCAAATCTTTCTTTGAAGCACAGTAATCCAGGAAGACAGGCTCATAGTTTTCAGTAATATCTAAGAAGCTGTGCTAATGGTTCCTCCCCTAAATTGCCAAATTAAGCTGAGTTTGGGAGAAACTGTTGTGATAGACTCCAAAATCCTTGTTACACTGGGAATAAATGCTTGGTAAAATGTGGGTTCCAGATTCCCACTCCCACATATTCTAATGTATTAAATCTGGTGTTGGTGGTGTGGGGGGAGGTCCAGGGCATGGGATTTTAAGTGTTATTTTTGTTGATTCAGAGGTTTCCTTGGTTCAATGTTCAAAGTTTGAGAAATACTGCCTCAAGGAATTAACAGTATTGTGGTAGAAATGAATAGATAAAGACTGGAATTTCAGAGATATTATTAAGAAAGGATCAGAAAAAGACACATTTATTTATTTATTTATTTATTATTATTTTTTAGCCAAGCCATCCTGCCACCTGTTGGCAGCTCAGCGGCTGCTCAGCTCAGGCTGGTACTCGAACCGCTGTTGCTCAGAGCTCGCACTCCTGAACGAGCTCTTAACCAACTGAGCCACTCAGAGGGCCCCAGAAAGAGACATATTTAAATATATTTGTTTAACATAAAGGTCTTCACAAAAACGGTGGCACCTGTTTTGTGCTTTCTAAGATTAGCCAAGGATCTGCAGGAGACCCAAGATGGCGGAGTCAATAAACACCGTGCCTGCTTCCTTCCATAAGCACATTAAAATTACAACTAAATTATAGAACAATCAACCTAAAGAACCATTTGAATTCTAGCTGAATAGAAGTTCTATAACTAACAATATAAAGAAGCCATGTTGAGGCTGGTAGGAGGGGCAGAGATGCAGAATGAGCCGGCCCTATGCCTCCTTGTAGCAGATGAAAATTGAGGTATCTCTGCCGCGGAGGTTCCTCCCTGGAGTAGTGGAGGACTCCATCCCCACTCCAGGCCTGGAGTACTGTGCTGGGAAGAGGAGACCCCTGCAACATTGGCTGTGAAAAACAGTGGGGATTCTCGTCATTTGGCGGGGATGAGAAGGTTGTGGAATACCCATACATCCTCTTAAAGGGCCCACACACAGACTTGCTTGGAGGCACTCACCTTGGGCTCCAGCGGAGGGACGGTGACTCAGGGGACATCAGAGGCATAGGGAAGCAGACTGAGGTGTGTGGCTTTGGATCAAGGGCTGGAGGACAGTTGCCATTTTCCCGTGTGAGCTCCTTCTCCTGTGCAGCCAGCAGGGTGGTATCATCTTTAATGTGTTGAGCCTGCCCCCTATTGATTATGACCATATCTGAATCTGATTGGCCTGGTGAGCTCTGCAGCTCTGCCCTGTTGACTCACTAAGACCCCACCCCACCCAACTCTCCCAGTGTCAGAGGCACTTTCTCTGAGAGCAGCCAGCCCTGCCTGCATTGCTCTCTTCCTTTGAAAACTATCGGAGTCCGACAGACCCCAGGTGGGTGGCAATTGGCCTTGGTGCACGCTGAGACTTTTCCTGAGTAGCTCCAGGCTCAGTACAGGCATCAAACCAGAACCTACATTAAACTGGTGACCACAACACTTCCTACTGTAGTGACTGCCTGAGACCCTGCCTCACCCAACTTGTGCTCCACACAAGTTGCTGAACCTTAAGGGAGCAGGCAGGTGGCAACAGGCCTCGAGGTGTCCTGGCTTTTTGCAGAGTTACCTCAGGCCTGGTACTGGGTGGCAGCCATCCTCGGTTCCCAGTATGGCTTCTCCCATGAGCCTCCTCCCATTAGCATAGGCAGCGACCAATTATGGATCACTTTGTAGCTCCTACCAGGTAGTTCCTGGCCAGTCAAAGGCAGTGGGTGACCTGGGCCTGCACCGGAACACACAAGGGACACTCCTGGAGCAACCAGTGCAGGTGACCAGGAAGACTGTGCCACAGGACACCTACTATATAAGGCACTCAGCAAGACTGAGAGACATAGCAGATCTACCTAATATATAGGAAAAACACAGGGAGGCAGCCAAAATGAGGGACAAAAGAAATATGTCCCAAATAAAAGAACAGGAGAAAACTCCAGAAAAATAACTAAATGAAATGGAGGCAAGAGGGCCTTCTTTAAGATAATAATAAAAAAGTTCAAAATTATGAATAATAAAATGGAAATAGCTACATATCTATCAACAATTACTTTCAATGTAAATAGATTAAATATTTAAAAGACATAGGAGGGCTGAATGGATAAGAAAACAAGACCCTTACATATGCTACCTACAAGAGACTCACTTCAGATTGAAAGACACACACAGTTGGAAAATAAAGGAATAGAAAAACTTATTTTATTAAAATGGAAATGAAAAAAAAACAAAACATAAAAATCTGTAGTAACAATACTTATGCCAGACAAAATAGACTTTAAAACAAAGGCTATAAGAGACAAAGAAGGACTCAGTAATCCCACTACTGGGCATTTATCCAAAGAAACCCAAAACACTACTTTGAGGGAACATGTGCATCCATATATTCATTGCAGCATTGTTTACAAAGCCAAGATGCGGAGGCAACCTGGGCATCTGTCATGGGTGAATGGATAAAGAGTAGGTGGTACATATATACAATGGAATATTGCTTGGCCATGGAAGAGAATGGGTTCTTGCCATCTGTGGTAGCATGGATGGACCTGGAGGGTATTGTGCTGAGTGCTGTATATCAGACAGAGAAAGACAGATGCAATGTGATTTCACTTATATGTGGAATCTAAATAACACAATAAACAAACAAACAAACTCATAGATACAGAGAACATTTTGGTGGTTACCTGATGGGGAGGGTGTTGGGGGTATGAGTGAAAAAATGGAAAGGGATTAAGAAGTACAAACTGGTTGTTACAAAGTGGTTATGGGGATGTAGGGTAAGCATAAGAGTTGTAATCAATAATATTGTAATAACTATGTATGGTGTCAGATGGGTGCTAAATTTGTTGGGGTGATAGATGGAGGGGGTTGAGGGGGTAGGATGAAACAGATGAGGGATTAAGTACAAATTGGTAGTTACAAAATTGTCATGGGAGTGTAAAGCATAGGGAATATAGTCAATAATATGGCAATAACAATGCCAGATGGGTACTAGACTAGTCAGGGGATCATTTTTTAAATTACATAAATGTCTAACCACTATGCTGTACATCTGAAATTAATATAAAATAATATTGAATGTCAACTGTAACTCAAAAATAAAAGGGGGAAAGGTGAATTTCTAAGTACAAAACAAATAAGTCATGGGGATGTAATATACAGCATAGGGAATATAGTCAATAAGATTGTGATATCAGTATGGTGTCAGATGGTTGTTTGACTTACCATGGTGATCACTTCTTTAGGTACAGAAATGTTGAACAAATATGGAGTACCCCTGAATCTCATATAATATTGTCTGTTAGCTATATTTTTAATTAAAATCTTTTAAAAAAATCAGCCAAGTATCAAGAAAGTGAAATACATTCTGGGTAGAATTTCTAACATAAACAAAGCAGACAGGAATGAAGTATCTGAGTATTTGAGAAAAAGCAAGTAGATTTTTATGGCAATGGATAAAGGTGAAGAATGAAGAGAGGAACTCTAGTTCGAAATGATAGAGCGCCTTGAATGATGTGATAAGGGATTTGGACTACATTATTTGTGCACCAGAAAGAAAACTCTGGCAGACATGAAGTATGTGAATTCAAATGGGGCAAGAATGTAGGTAATAGCTTAAAAGGCTGACCCCAAGAAGTAAAAATAGGAATTGGAGGCCAGTCTGTTGTGAGAAAAATAAGCTAGTCTCAAGAAAAACAAAATTCACAGGACATATTTTTTTTTATTATTGTTGTTATTGCTTGAATATAGTGGATGAGACACAGGAAGATGTCAAAGGTGTATTTGTCTGAATGCATGATGGTTAGTTATGACTTGAAGGTCCTAGTAGAAGAGCAAGTTTGGCAGGAAGAATGATGCATGTAGCTTTGAACAGTTTCCTTGACTATATTTTCCTTTAAAATATTTGCAATACATCTCTAGGTGGAGATGTCAATAGACCTTTGGAAATAGGCATGTGGCGATCAGGAGCGATGCATGGACTAGAGATATAAAATTTGAATTTCATTATTGAAATTCTAGACGTGTCCTAGCACCTGGGGTGATTGAGGAGAGTGAGAAGACAATAAGGGCTAAATGCAGAAATATAGTGAACAAGTACTCAATTTTATTTGACAGATAATTTGTGTAATCCTCAAGAAATGTTAGCTTACTCTTCTTCACCTCCAAATAAAGACCAAATTAAATGACAGAAGTTATAATTGATCGTAATGACATTGGAAATGTCAGAGATATATAAAACCTATGAGGGTTGCAATACTCAGAGAAAATTCCTGGTGGAGGAAGAAGATAGATGAACCACCATAAAAAAATGAGTAGGGTTTGGCCAATTACAGAGGAGGAACTTTCAGATCAGGGATGCCATGTGCCTAGAATTGTGAAGGTGGATGTAAACAGCTTCTGTATGAGAATGACATGATGGATTCTTCCCAGACTCCTTGGCAAAATGTGTGCAAATTTCAAAGCAAATGATGATGGCCCTAAGTTTCACCTATCTTCTCTGATCTCCAAAGGTGATGTTACAGTTCAGGTGATGGTTAGAGGTGGGGTTCTTCTTCCTAAGACACTTATTGTCTATGATATCCTTGGAGAGTCATTGTTTATAGAAGATTGGTTTGGGGAAATGCAAAGCATGGTTTGGATGTGAAAAGGATATTAAGGAGTTTGGAAAATTATGGATGTTGAAACTAAATTCAAAAATAATAAAACTCCTGATTTAAGCAGGAGGGAAATATATGGTAAATCATGGCATACTGGGACAGCATGTATTCTGTTGTGAGCAAGAACTTATTTACACTTGTGGATCTGCCCCTGATTTAGTAAATAGCTTTGTGTATTTTGCTTTACCACTCTGCGCTTCAGTCTCTTCATATGTGAAAGAAATCTAATAAAGCCTTACTTCAAAAGAGTGATATGAGGATTGAGAGAAATACTTATTGCAGGTAAGGGGCCTCATGCTGTGTCTACAGCTTTCTCCTAGATGGCCTTAGATAAGTGTGTTTATCTTCTAGGATCTCTATTTCCTATAGAATTGAAAGAATTAACTGGCCCATCTACCACTAATATAGTTTTGATATAAACATTGAAGGCATGAGCATTAATATTGCTCACTCACTTCAACAGCAAGTTTAGAGAGAGATAAATGATTATGTGACCAGGTCACAATCTAGCCTACTGAATGGTATTATGTTTTTGTTTCTGAACTCCCAGATCTCAGAGAGAAAGAAAAATCAGTTGAGTTTTCTGGGCGACAAAGAGGTGCCCATTCTCTAGTGGACCGGAGGGAAACTCACCTTAAGTTACATTCCAAATGGTGCATTACATCTGCTCATTCATCAAGCTGCCAAAGGCTTTCTTTGCTGCCTTGCTTTTTTCTTTTAAAATTCACATCTCTACAGTGTCTTGAGTTGCTCAGTCTTTTAATGAAAGTAGCATATTAAATCTTGCTGAAATAAAAATAGCTCCTAATGTATCAAGTATAGATTGATGTCAGAAGGTTAGACTTCACAGCTAGTTTCCAAATGTTTGCAGGCAAGTGGATAGCTTCCCTTTCATCTCTGACCCACGTTATTTTATATTGGAATTGATTCTACTATATCATTAAAATAAAAGACAATTATACAGACCAATATAACTCTTTTTTGGGGGGGATACTAGGGTATTTTTCTTTATTTTGTGCAGCATAGGGTTAAGAGAAAGTCATCTTTAAACCTATGGGACTCCTTAGGCAGTTATTGAGTCTCTGCCCTGCTACACTGTGCACAGTGCTATATCACTGGAAATCACTAACATTTCACAGGATACAGCCTAGAAGATGGTAACACTGGTTCAAGGACAGGCTAAGGGAAGAGAAGGAAAAGGAAGCGAGTGGGAAAACAGAGCAGAGATGTGATTAACAGCTGTGTGCCAGAGCAAGCTTCCATCAGGGATCTGCAGCTGTGTCATTGTGCTTCAGTTCTGCAGAACATAGAGGGCTAAATTGGAAGACACGCGGAGCAGGAAGATACGTGCAGAAAGGTTAAAGGAAGTCCAAAATCCATGGCAACGATATGAGGTGAATGCCTTCAACTCCTCATATACCCTTCAGCTTTACCCTCCCCTCCTGTAGGAGGAACACAGAGTTCTAAAAAAAAAAGTCCTCTTACCAGTTGGACATTTATTTGTTCTAGGTTGCTGCTGTTGATGTTTTGGTGTATTTTTTCCCTTTTGGGGGAGGAAAGGGAGGGGTTTGATGAACACCTGTCCACCCTTTAATCATCCCCTTTAATAAAATCAACATGCTGCTCACCTTCCAGAATGTTTCCAAAAGAGCTCCCTGTGCCCCGTCAAGATACAGAAGAGATGCAGCTTTAGGGTGGCAAGCTGAGTCTCCCTAAATAATAGGTCGGAGGAGCACCCAAGTTTGGACCTAGAAGCCTAGCTTCTTGTTGGCCTCCTAACAGATCAGTGGATTCTCAAAATATTTCATTTAGTATTACATCCTAGTTCCCAAACAGCCACAATGAAAGGGACAGATGGAAAGTGGGAAAAGATCACAATCATACTGCCTTCCCTCTGTGCTCAGAGGAGTATGTTTCCTGTGAAGGGTCCCTTTTAAGCAGCCAGCATCCCCAAGTGGACCGGTCCATGGGGTCCTGCATCGATGCCCCCTCCTCCAAATGCTCAGCAGGGGATGGCAATCCACGTCCAAATTAGACAATCTCCCACCACTCTTTGGAAATACACAAACCATTTCTTAATACGCCTCTGTAACAAACACACAGCCTGATTAAAAAAAAAATCACTTAAAAAGAAACAGGACAGATGACCCAAAGGAGTTGGCCAGGTCAGGGCACTCCCTGGTGAGAGAGTGAAAGGGTGGGAGGTGTCGAGGTCAGGGTTAAATGACACTGTGAAATGAAGCCCCCTGCCCTGCCGTCCCCTTCCTTCATCTATAGAAGGAGTCTCCAGTGAGCTCCCGCGTCTGGAAGCCTGCCCCTTGGTGCCGCAGAGAGGCCAGGAAGCGCATTTCAAAGCCGCATCTGAAGCAGCCTACTTAAAAGAGCCAAGAAAAGCCTGGCCTACGACCAGAATTGGCCCACATCACTTGCTACCTTTCTCCTCTTGCAGCCTTATCAGCATTTCCCTCTCTTCCCTCTTCGTCCCCTTTCCCCTTTGGGGTACAGGTCCTCTAGGATGCTTGGGGTGCACCGTAGGGATTTTCAGGTAGCGGTAGCAGCTGGAATGGGATGCCTCAGCATTCTGCCTGCCTATCCCACCTGTCTCCCTAGAAGGATAACTCGGGACCTCTGCAGCCAGTTGGGCGCACCCTCCGCGAGGCCATGCCGCATCTCCCGGAGCGTGGACGCGGGGCTCGAGCGGACTCCGCAGCGCTGCAGCCCGGGAAGGAAGCAGCAGTCGGGGCTGAGACAGTGAGATTGCCACGCCGAGCTCCCGGCTCTGCCCGCCCGCACGGCTGTCTACCTCTCCCCATTGTGTCCGCAGCGCTGCGGGGCTGAGCCGCGCGCGCCGCCGCACCCTCCCTAATGCCATAGCTCCAGGCGGGAAGAGCGGGGAGAGAAAAGGGGGCAGGGAGAAAGAAGAAGAGACCCCAAAAGGGCACAGCGCTTCATCAATAATGCAGAGGCGCCTGGACCTCCCTGCATTACCTTTTCCAGCTAAACGCCACCAACTAGAGCGCTTCCTGGCACATCCCACGCGTGTTTTTTGTGTGTGAAAGATGGGACGCACCTTGTTCATTCATCTGTCGTCTCTCTCCCTCTTTCCCTCTTTCTCTCCCTCAGATAAAGCCCCCCTTGTCTCCACATCACCACTACACCTCCACATCAGCACTACATTTCCAAGCAAAACAGCTTCACGTTGGAAACGCAGGTCTTAAAAAAACCTCACTGCCTGATTATCCCTAAGAGTTTGCCAAAATTCATCTAGCAATGCTTCTTTTCTAAAGCCCATTCCTCACCCTCCTTGGAGAATGCTTTCAAAGTTTGAAAGCTCAAATGGCCTCGGAACTGCTGGTTTCTGAACCTCAGTCCATATCGTGAGCCACGGTGTGGTAAGAGACACTGAGATTACACGGCAAAGTTGCCCAGCACCAGCCTAGCAGGCCGCTGACGCTCAGAGCATCCTAAAATGCAGTTCTGTGTTTCCCCAGGAAGCCTAGATGTGCCACATAACCCCCTCAAAAAGGGTTGACCCAGCCAGACACAACAGACACAGATCCCGAAACTTCTTTGTGAAGCAGGCTTAGCCGACCCAGCACGGACACAGCACAACTTCCAAGGAAATAAATGTCGCATCCCTGCGGGGAAACTTGTTGAATCCTGCCCGAGCACAGGGGCTGCAATTTCCAGTGCAGCCTGAAGGTTTTTTATTCTACCCCAAAACACTCGGGTGCACCAGTCACAATTTATGGACAAACCGCAGAGTCCTTTCCGCACCCACCCTGCACCCCCACTGCCCCCGTTATAAAACCAAGCGCGTCCCTTTCGACAATTCTAAAGCTGGCCCTCACTTCCTTTACAGTCATTTGGGAGACTTACCCTTCGATAAGACTGTGTGCAGAAATCTGCTGGCTCCGTCGTGCAGGCGCAGCTCTCTAACTTTGCTCTGCACGGAGACCTTCCCGAGTTTACATCAAGCAAAACCTGTCTGAGACTTAGGAATGTAAAATATCGGGGAACTGGGGAGAGTGCAGTCAGGTTTCTTCTCAGTAGCAGCACCCTGGAAAAATCCAATCATTCTTCAGTAGAGAATTCTTTCAAACCCGTTATCTGTATTACTATTAATGCGCAGAGCAGACGGCATTGCATGCAAATAGGTCCAAGTGCGCGCTACTATTGGTGGCTGCGGAGGCCCCTGGGTCCTACTGCTCAGCCCTAACCTACACAGCAACACAGCGCACGCAGCTTTGGGGGCGCGCGGAGGGGGAAATGGATTTAATTGATTCGTTACCGCTCGTATTGTAAAGCCTGCTGCGATGTTTAACCGAGAAAAAAAAAACCCTCACATTTAAACTCCTGTCATGTGATTTATCATTTCATATTTGCTTTTAATTGTCTGTGTGGAGTGGCTTTGAAAATACAAAGGCTTTTAAAAGAACATTTTTTGTTTTTTTTCCTGAGGAGATACTTTGGGCAGGAAAACCCTCTTTTTGCTGTCTATTATGCATCATTCCAATATAAATCCCGGGAATGTTTATAAAGTCAGATATTTATACACTTCACTCAAATAAAATTGCATCTAATTTTATTCTTGAAAATGCATGGTAACTCCAAATAAAATAAATAGGTTAAATGATAGAAGCTAAAATATGTGTACTGATCATAAAACATGGGATATGTTTTTTAAACGCTGCTGAAAAAAAAATGCCATCAATGACCATATCATGGGTATCATTTTTATTTTGCAAAAATAAGAAGCTAAGATATTTTATTTGTGAATATTGACAGAAAATATACATCAACTTAAAGATCTTGATAATGTCACAATATGTCAAGCATTTACTATTAATTGCCACATTTTCTCTTTACAGTTTCTATCCTTGCAAGCCCATTAGTAATGCAAATTGGCACAAGGAGATTTAAAGGGAGGCAGGCCTGTGGTGACTGGCAATATGAAATACTGTAACATTGCAAAAACACTTCAGTACATCATCATTAAAGCTAACTATCTTAAAAATTAGAATATTAATAGTTGAATCTTAATATACATGAATTTGAAGCCCTGAAGCATGCATTTTCCTGGTCTTTAATTTTGTAGAAAGAAAGAGAAATCCTAACATAAACTAAGTTCCACTTAAGGTATTTGCTCATATTACAACTTAAGAAATAACATCATTTTATTATGTTTTAGATGTAAATAGAAATATAAATTTGATTATAAAATTATTATGTCTATAATTTACAGTTCAATGATATTATAAAGTGATGCACTGATTAAGGTCAGCAGCAACCAACTCATAAATTACCAGCCATGTGTAAACTAAATAAATGAAAATGCAAAATGTAAAACTACAACAGAATTGAGATCTTATTCCAAATACATGTGTAGCATTCGGATCTAGGTTGTGCGTGCTACAATCTTTCTTCATTTCCATAACTCCTTCCCTTACAGCCTTTTCCCTTCCCCCATCAGTAACCCTTGACAACAGAAGTGTTACTTCAAGTCCAGGTTGCCTTGCAGCCTTCCAGACCTAACTTACAGTTTACATCCTTGTAGGAAACAGAATTAACTCTTACACGACTGAGATGCAAAAGAAGAGCGTTTCCTTCAGGGCTTAGAAAACTCAGCATTCTTCTGTATATTTCAAAAGTTTTCACCAAACATACATTTTTGAAACATCAATGACCACTAAATCAGAGTGGAAAGACATACATAGTCAATTGTCAGTAAGTACATCAGAGTCATTTTCTGCATTTTCCCATTGGTGTTGCGTCTCTGAAACAGCCTTCTGAAATGACTTTTACTTTAGGGCTATTATCACGTTAGCCCAGGTTAAGAATGTTTCAATTTACAATAGAGTTAATATAAAAACATCAAGATATAGCTATATTCAGTATAATTGTATAGGGACACCTCTGTAAAAGAAAAAAAGGCTATTATTTGCTATAGTAAGGAAAGCAAAATGACCATGCAAAATTGAATGGAGATGATTGATATTCAATTATTTTTTTAAACTAGTATATTATTGGTCCTTCAACTTTCTGCTACAAGTGGACTTGATAAAGTAATCATTTGCAGTCTAAGTAAAAATTGAAAGTTCTGCAATTAATGAACATATTTTTAGAAGTGAAAAAAAGATGTGTTTTATTCAGGCAGAGTTTTTACAAAATTAATTCAATTATTCTATGGTTAAAATTTATTGGAAAAGTTGAGTAGTTAACAAATATGATAGTGAACAAAAGAAACTAAATAAATCAAAACCAGCCCATTAACACATTTAGCATAAAATTCTTTGATAAGTTCACACTTTCTGCATAAAAGCCTGAGTCAAAAACATACAGCAAGCTAATCAGAATCACAAATTCAACTTAACTCTTTTTTCAAGAAAAAATACATTCTACATCTCTTCAATGTGTTACTTGTGTTTGTTCTAATTATTCTCATATTATGAGCTATATGATATATTGAATATAATATACATAGATAAATATTGAAAATATTTTACCTTATTTCTTGGATACTAGAGCAAAAATATTTCAAACAATGATGTTGAAATCATGATAGTTTCATCATTCTTAGACCTGTAGGAATATCCTTGATCTATTCTTTACCATTTGAAGAATTGTTGGACCCCTCATTTTGTCAGTTCAGTTTTCAAGGACAATATATGCTCTGTCAGGAAATGATTTCCATTCTGCCCTTGGATCATGATGACAATGCCTTATGGTGGCTAATATGAACATCTATAAAAGCTGGGAATCAAAACATACCTGGCATATTCCTACATGCCATTACTATAATCAGCTTACTTTCTACATTTATATAGGTGAGCATGTAATAGCATAGCGTTTGATGAAATTTAATGAACTTTAATGACATTCAACTACTATGAAAGCTATTTTTTAAATTCTGAGTATCTTCAAGAATTTTGAAATGCATATAAGTTAAAAACATTCCAAAGCCATAGATAATCTGTCTACTTTAAATAGAATATTCATTCATGTTTGGTTTTTGACAGATGAAAATGAAAGTTAGCAAACATATAAATTATACTTTGTACATAGACACAACAGTAAGGATGTGGTCAAATAGGCATTTTTTTCAGGTATAAATCAATAGTGAACAGCAGTATGTATAGTAATTTCAAATTGGGATACTATGATATATTAAATAATTCAGTAAAACACCTTCTAAATAATGGGGAAAGTTACAGATATTACGTTTAAATACATGGCTTATTAACTACTTTGGATGAATTGCTAAATCAGATGAAGGAAGTACAACTCAAAAGTTAAAAATAAGTCTACATGAGACAGTAAGTTTGAGGAGAAATATGGAACTTTAAAAAGGTGAGCTAAATTTGACATGAAGCAGAAGAGATGAGAACTTCATGGTACAGTGGTTTTGCTAAGATGATCACCATGAATGGAATGCTTACAGTATGCAAGATTGTAATAAAAATTGGCAAGGAAAAGAGACATGGAGGCGGATATTTTACTCTATGTCAAACAGGATTGTGAAACAAGCAAGATAAAAGTTGAGAATAAAAATGTAGAAGTGAAATACATTGGCAAAAGATGAAAGAACAAATAATAAAACAAAAGAAGAAATGGTGTAGGCATTTGTTATAGTACCTTGAAATTAGAGAAAATATTAATAAACATTTTTAATTCAAATGTTAAATTCTTAAGGTGATTGCTATCTATTATCATAAGAAATCTGTGGGGGTGGCCAGTTAGCTCAGTTGGTTAGAGCACAGTGCTCATAACACCAAGGTTGCTGGTTCGATCCCCACGTGGGCCACTGAGATGCACCCTCCACAACTAGATTGAAACAGCTACTTGACTTGGAGCTGACAGATCCTGGAAAAACACGGTTCCCAAATTTAAAAAAAAAAGAAAAGAAAAGAAAAGAAATCTGTGAATAAAATCTCTAAATATTTTTGTGAAAAAAGAGACAAAAGTGTAAACTCACCTAAAAATGCATGTAAATGTCATGATTTTTAGATAGCAAATAAACAAATGAATCGATATAGATAGATATAAAAAATACTACATCACCACTACTTTCACTTATTGGAACTAAACTTGCAATTTTCAGTATGTTTGTTATATAAAGATTGATGATCGGATGTTGTGGTTGGCCCTTCAAAGGACACAAATAATTACACTACTTAGAAGGAACTTGCTACTAACCAAAAACTAACATATTTAAAAGCTACTCTATTTTAAGGACTCCTTAAAGGACTCACTTATAAATCATAAGAAAACAACAATTATTTTAAACTCTGTTTTTATTCATCTACCATAGTTCTTAGGTAGGTAAATTCAATCAAATGGTAATGTTATTTGCCTTTGTCCTAGACCAATCACTGCCTAGAAAAAAGATAATATTAAAGTTAGGAGTCCCTTGCTCATTTTGTGAATATTATATCTACTTTTCATATGGCACTATGTTGGATACATCAAAGTAGATGAAGCTGCAATAGAAATTAAGAGCCAACGTAAGTTTTATTTAAAAGTAATGAGAAATGAATATAATAGCAGCATCCTCTAAGAAGGGAGAGATGGCAGAATATAATTGTAATGTGAAATAATGGTAAATATAGTAGTTTGTGTTTCCTATGCTTCACAGTTAATCAAAAATTCTGCTTGCAAATAAGGTTCTATTTCTTTTTTCATTAATTTAAAAATGCCTTCCCCTGCCATATCTCACAGAAAGAGACATTTTTTCTTACACAGCATTTAAGTGTAGGTAATCAGTGTGCAGTATGTTTAGAACAGAGAATAAAATTTTAATGGTTTTCAGTCTAAAGATCAGTCAATACTTTGGCCCGACAAGTCAGTATTTTTGTTACCAGCTGGTTTATTTTCTTCTCTCTAGTGTTGAAATAAAGTCTTATTGTGAGAATAAAATGTATAATAAGTTTCTGTAAACTTCACATTTTAAAAATAATGTTAATTGATATTAGAGAGCACCTAGATATTTTAACCACATTCAACACTTTAGTACCAGAAAATTATATATCCATTTTTATAAGTTGCAAATATGATCACCAAAGTTCTCTTAAATATTTTTTTAAAACTTTACCAGGAGATACAAAAATATAAACATTTTCTAAAATAGGAAAATGGATAATAAAGCAATAAATAAAGACAACAAATTTCTGGGCATCTTAAAATATCCTGTAAACAATTAGGGCATTTTAAGGCACAGAGAAGGGTATGGCTTTATTGAGAAGGAGTAACATGTAGCAAAATTTATTTTCTATTTTTGCAAAGTTAGACAGCTTTTAGATCATGAGACTATCTTGGGAGTGGTTTACGTTGATTCCAGGTAAGCATTTGACAAGGGAATTCTTTATCTCGTTGTATGCAAAGTAGAAAAAAATTGGCTGATTGACGGTACATTTAGGTGGAGTTGTAGCTAATTAAGCAAGTGGACTTCCTGTGTTGATTCATCAATGTCAATGTGAAGGAAACTCGAATGCCCTGCCATAAGCCTGTGTACTTGATCTGGTGAGGTTTAACATAGTATCAGTGAAGAAATCTTCATCAAATGCACAGCTGAGGTACAGCAAAAGGGAGAGTCAACATCTTGGAAAACTACCGTATTTGCCGGCGTATAAGACGACTGGGCATATAAGACGACCCCCTAACATTTCCACTCAAAATACAGAGTTTGTTATATACTCGCCGTATAAGACTACCCCCTCTTCCGCACACCTTCCACACACCAAATAAAAGGTAAAACAATATCATTTGATTTCAACATTTATATTTATATTCAAATGCTTATGACATGCAGGAAAACTGTCACAAGGCTGTATGTAATCAAACATATACATAAATCGCGATTTGCGATTTTGCAAGCTATCATACTGGGTGTATGGTCGGCTGTGTGCGATTTTGCGAGTGTGGTAAAATCGCATAACAGCAAAATCGCATAACAGCCGAGCATACACCCAGCAGCGCTGCTGATGCCTGAACGGTATGTGGAATGAAGTGGGCGGGCATCGGGAGGCCACTATGGCACGGGGCAAGCACTATGGGCAGTCTATCTGAAGTGTACCTGGCGTATAAGACGACCCCCCACTTGGAGGCATATTTTTCAGGGCCAAAAAATTGTCTTATACGCCGGCAAATACGGTAATCTGAATATGAAAATGAACGCTTACAATTAAAAAAAAAAGGAGGAGGTTAAACACATAAAAGTTGAAATATAACAGTGAGTCATAGAATCTTTGAAAATTAAGTTCAGAGATCAATGAGAAACCACCAATGTGGTTCAACCAACCACTAACTCAAGCTAATGGTGTGATGTCAGAGCTAATAAAGCTATCTTAGGTTGCAATTACCCAAGTCCTATGTTATGATCAAGGTGGGGCGTAGTCGCACTGCTCCTTGTAGTTCAGAACATATCAAATTCCACACCCTATATTGAAAAAAGAAAAAAAAAAGAAAGGAAGAAAAGCAGGGAATGATGGGGGAAAAGAGAGGGAAGGAGGGAGAGAGGGAGGAAGGGAAAAAAGGAGGAAGGGAGGGAGGGAGAAAGGAAGGAAGGAAGGAAGGAAGGAAAGAAGGAAAGAAAGGACAGAGGGAGACAGAAACAAAAAGAGGGAAAGGAAACTAGATAGCAAAATATAAGCCACATTAGTGACAAATCCGACACCAACATAAGAGAAATAATTAGGAAAATAGAGGCATTTATCCCAGGAAAAAGATTTTTAGAAAGTATGACTGCTGACTTCTAGTATTTGTAGAGCTATCATGAAGGAGAGATGGTAATACACAGAAGATGTTACTCTGATACTCTTCAAGTCTAAAATTCTGTGGTTCTTATTTCTATAAAAAAGAAAGTGATAGTGACCATGGACATTTGTATATTCAATATAATATGAACTTTGAACCAACGCACTCTTCAGGTTCCAGCAATAGTTACAAAATATTGGATTGTTGGAAAAGTCATGACGCATTTTGCAACGAAAAACATAGAAAAAACACGTCATGACTTTTCCAACAACCCAATACAAGGTATATTTGCATAAAATATTTTTGTTTAAATTAAGCTCAGTGGCCCCAATCCATCTATGAGAACTTCTCAATTCCAATATGCACATAAAGGTGAAAAAAATCCCAAACATAAAACCAAAAAACTTTCCCAGGGAAAGAGAAATAGGGAGGGCAAGAATGATAAAGATTGTGATATGTGCAATTTGTACTTTTAACAGTATCATTCGATAAAAATGTGCAAAATAAACTAAACATATTCTTTTGCCAGAAAGTTTATGATTATGACACGAATTGTGGTAAAACTCTGTTAATTCTTGGCACAAAAATTATAATTATAAGATTTACTTAAAAAAATAAAATAAAGTGTTTCACTGAAATAATTTAAGTATACTTTGTTAAATAAAACAAGTATTTATTACTTTCTAACCAGAATAATTTCTAAAAAAAGTTAATGTTTATTTCTACATGGACTTATTTTTTGCATACTAAGGAGAAAACTCTAGTTTGAAAATTTGATTTAATTACTAGATTCTGTAAATATGGATGCAAAATCAGCTGAAATTATGGCTAGATGGAAAATTGTAAAAGATAATGCTGTATTGCACATGGTATTTTATGATGTAGATATGTTCAATTGATTGTTTATTACATTATTCAATTAAAAGTGTTAAAAATCTTCACTGAAATGAAATGACTGCATAATTTAAATTATACAAAGAAGTCAGAAAAATTCAAGTAAAGATAAACAATGTAGCACACATGCTGAAATGTTAGGATGCTAAACGTAAGATAGGGAACAAAATTTTCATTTATATACCTTGAAAATAATGAAATATACTGATCAGAAAAAAAATTCCTAGTGTGTTCAAGAATCATATATTTATCAAGAAAAATAAACCAAATTATTACAGTGAGTTAAGATGGGTTAAACACCCCTACTTATAAAATTGTTTATCAAGGGCTGGCCGAGAACTTTGGCTCAGTTGGTTAAGAGCTTGCTCAAGAGTATGAGCTCTGAGCAACTAGCAGTTCAATTCCCCGCCTGAGCTGAGCTGCTGCTGAGCTGCCAACAAGTGGCAGGATGGTTCAGCTAAAAAATAAAAACAAATTGTTTATCAAACATTAGTAAAAGAAAAGTTCAATAAGCAGAATAGCAGATGAAAAAAGTTGGGGTAGCACAATATTTTAAAATTTTAGCTAGCTAAATACATTTTTTGAAAAATATACAATGTTACAACACACATGCATACACATGTGTCATAGGACACATATAGCATATATATGTGCTATAAAATGCAGTTTTCCTAAATTGACTGCTCTACGTTTGAACTTCTAATAACCTTTTGCATGGAAGAAAAATTTGGGCAACCCCTCCCTCAGGTTCCTCCCCTTTCAAAAGGATCACATACCCCTGTATGACACTGGCTTTGATCAATGCCCTTTTGGCAGGATTTTCAAGAATCAACACAGGGCTTGTCACATTTTTTTCTTGTTTTGTTTTGTTTTTTTGTTTTGTTTCAGGTGTACAAAACAACATAGTGATTATACATTTACAAACTTCACAAAGTGATAACCCCAACAAGTCTACTACCTATTTGATACCATACATAGCTATTACAATACCATTGACTATATTTTCTATACTATGCTTTACAACTCATGACTATATATTATATATATATATATATATATATATATATATATATATATTTACAGTTGACAGTCAATATTATTTTATATCAGTTTCAGATTGTACAGCACAGTGGTAAGGCATTTATATAATTTATGAAGTGATCCCCGGGTAAGTCTAGTACCCATTTGACACTATACATAGTTTTTATGATATTATTAACTATATTCCCCATACTATATTTCACATCCCCATGACTATTGTGTAACAACCAATTTGTACTTCCTAATCCCTTCACCTTTCTCACTCATCCCCCACTTACCATGTTTTTTTTCCAACTACTAGATAATGGATTGTGTTTCCAGCAGGGGCTGCCTGGTCCACCTGGGTTCCAGTAAAGGTGACAAGAGATAAAGCAACAGATGACTCACAAAAGGGCATATTGCAGGAGTAAAAAATCAACCTTCATTATAATAAGCCCCCAAGACTGGGAGAGCTGGGAGAGCACTAGTTATTGCAGCATAATCTAGAAAATCCTAACTGATATAGTATGGAATTGAAGAAACTAGATTGTGTTAATTGCCTTCTGTATATGGCCATACAGCAACTAGAAACTAGATCTTATTCTTGGTAACCACTCCTGAAATGGGTTGAAATTCATTGGCCCCATGGCTACAGCTGCATAGCTCTAAAGACAACATATCCAAAGTGAGAATAGCCTTAATTCTCCTTTCAAGTCATTTCTAAATTAAGAACCACAATGATCATGCTACCTTATTTGAGTTCACTTTGGGTTTGAAATTTTAAGACATTTATTTTTCATGTACAACATGTAGAAGGCAGAGGAACTAGAAATGCATTCAGTTCATTATAAAACTCTTGTAGTCTGAGAACCATAATTTTTGCTTTTAGATACAGGAAGAAATTCCCACATATAATTTTGTAGACTATTAAATATTTACTTAAAATAATAAAAAATATCAAGCAAACGCAGTGGAATTACTGATCTTAAAAATAAAATTAACTTTCCTTCAAATTAACAATTTATATGAAAATCATGTTCATCAAATTATAGAGTTATAGATTGATTAATGTCCCATTAAAATCACTAAAACCAAACTGTTCAAAACAGAGGAAAATAATAGAGGTATTAATAGTTTGAATGATTAAACACAAATCATAAATCACCTAGAAGATAATGGAACCATCTACTAGAAATAGATGCAGCTCATGAATAATAAATCTTGCCAAAATATGACCACTAATTACCAATTATGATACAAAATTTAAAACACAATGTTTAGTAGACACAACCAAATAAATAACTCATATCCAAATGTATACATAAGTATTATTGTTGAAGTATATGTTTGATAACTGACCACAAGTAAAACGAAGGTTATAGAAAATCATGGGATCATGTGTCTTATAGGAATATAATGCTTAGGAGGGTGCTGCAAAAATCGATAATAAACTCTATTTCAATAAAGAGGTCTGTTAATGTTTTATGACCTAGTATAGAACATAAACAGCACATTGCTTAAATTTGCAAATTTTAAATGACTTGCTTTTTGAGTGGGCATATGTATTTTAATAGTAGAGAAAGGTATGTAAACAGAAAAAAGCTGTGATCTTGCTATCATCATCAGGAGCAGTAATGTAGAATCTCAACAAATTTTGAGGGCTAATTTTGCAGAAAATGAGTAACACTAAGTCTTTATCAGCAATTCAACTATAATATTTTAAATCTCATTACTAAATTACATATCTTATCCCTCATTTCAGTTACATGGCATTCTAAAGTAAACCATTGACCCCTGAAAACAAATTCCTACTTTGAAATCCCCCTATGATTAGTATCTTCTGCATTCTCCTTGTGGTTTTTCTTAGAGGGAATTCTACTTCACAAAGAGGTACTAAAACACCACAGAAATAACCAGAATCCCATCTTCTTACAGAATCCAGGATGGATGTGTTTCATACCACACTCTATTCCAGGTTGTGCTTCAGACATAATCAACATTACTATCCATTATATTCACAATAGTCTCATTTTCTCTGTGGCTCATGTACAAAAAGGACAACAGAGAAAAATGCCTTACAATAGTTCAATCTGGGTCCTATCTTCTCACATTTATTCTTGTCAATGATTCTCAGCATCTCTGAGCCTCTGGAAAATAAAGTCTTAGAAAACTGAGGCAGAAGCATGTCCTAAAAGGAAATGGGCATCATTCATCTATCTCTTCAGCGCCTCAGTCTCCCCCAAACCTGTGCCTTGTCTAGGATTGTGCAGAGCCAATCTATTGGAATAGGACAATATTGGCTATCTTCCCCTATGTGGAAAAAGAGTTTTCTAGATCTATGTCACTCACCTCACAACCTACCTTAACAAATATCCTACTGTACATCTCATTGTCCTTATGAGCTGTGAACTTTTCATTGAGAGCTAAAATCTTTTGTCTAAGAACATTTCACGCGTTCTGTCTGTTTCTGATGATATGCATTTGTCTGGAAATCTGTAGCAGATGCAATGAACCTCTAATGTAAGCAACAATTCTTGATAAGGTATAAAATACTAGATACAGGGCCGGCCGAGTGGCGCGATGGTTAAGAACTGGCTTGGGACGCCAGAGGCCCCGGTTCGGATCCCACATATGAGGGCCAGTGACACTGCCCTCTGCAGCTCAGATGCTGAACAACAGCTCAACCTGGAGCTGGGCTGCTGTGAGTCGCCGGCGA
>NW_017731705.1:1392650-1443907 GCF_001890085.2 Hipposideros armiger
TGCAATGATGGTGCCAACTTGGGCCAGTGAAGCAACGTCCTCCACAACTAGACTGAAGAACAAAATGACAGCAACTTGTCTGTTCCCATCCCCCAATTCCCCAATATAAATCTTAAAAAAAAAAAGAACTCTGCTTGGTTTATAAATAAATAAATAAATAAATAAATAAATAAATAAATAAATAAAATACTAGATACTATGGCTTAGTATATTTTAATCTCCCTTGAAGTAGCTCTAGGTTGGAAAGCTTGAGCATATATATTTAGCAGGTGGGAGGGAGATCATTGCTATAAGAAGATTTTAGATACAAAAAACTATTCCATGACTCAGTTCTTAAGCCTGGGATATGATATCCTTTCTAAGAATATGTAAATGCAGTTCCTGGCTAAAGTTGATGAACCAACATGCTTTTTAAAAAAATTTTATTAGGGAATTGGGGGAGGGGAGTGAGAACAGCATTGGGGAATCGGGGAAGGGGAACAGACAAGTTGCTGTGCTTTTGTCTTCAGCCTAGTTGTGGAGGAGGTCGCTTCACTGGCCCATGTCGGTATTATCATTGCGCTCTTCCCGGGTGAGGTAGATTGGTCGCTGGCCTCTGGATGGCCTCTCACAGTGGCTTTTTACAGCTCACAGTAGCTTATGACAGCCCACTGCAGCTACACTGCAGCCTACGCCATGGCTATTGCCATCTCCAGAGACTCACGGTAGCCCAGCTCCAGGTCGAGCTGTTGTTCACCATCTTAGCTGTAGAAGGCGCAGCGTCACTGGCCCACATGTGGGATCCGAACAGGGACCCTGCTGCTCAGAACTGGCGTCCCAAGCCAACTCTTATCCAATGCGCCACTTGGCTGGCCCCCAACATGTTTTTAAAAATGAGCTATATGTAACAGTTCAATGGACATTGTAGTTGCCATAAAGGAGGAAAAGCAATTTATCCCATTAAAAGGCTTATGAAAATTGCATAGTCAGGTGTACAAAAAAAAATAAAAATAAAAACTACAGTGTGCATAAATAATTATATAATTATTAAAGTACAACCTAGGCATAAATATTATTGAGGACAACAACAAAAAAGAATCATCTCTGGGAGGTGAGATTAGTCTAGGCAGAAATAAGAGCATTTAAATTTCTTTAAAAATTGCCCACAATACAGAAAAGAAATATAGATTTCTCAATGTGAGAAAAATGTGAACAAATGAAACTTCAGGAAGGAACAATAAACATGATTAAGGGTCTAAATGAAATGATTAATGGACAGAGATTAAAAGACAGTATCCATTTAATTTGGTGAAAAGACTAATGGGAAATTCAATCACTTAAAAGCATCTGTAGGGTAAAAAAAAAGGGGAAAAGGAGCGAAATTTAGGTTTGACAAGAGAAAATAACTAGAAGTAATGGGATGAAATTGAGTATAGGGAATTTTTGAGTGACTATCATAGAAAAGGCAGCCTTGTTATGTCTATTAGGCTGAGGAATTGTTTCCTAAGGGATGTAGTAAAAAGCCCCTTGCTTGAGCCATTTATGTAGAGCAGACAAAGAAGTGGGTAATGGTATAGGAAACAATTCTATAGTCACTAAATTATGGACATTATGATCTAATAGCTCCTATCCTGCCAGCACAAAAAGTCTAATGCATATAATTCTTTGGCTTTCGTATTTTTTCTTTTTAGGAAAAGCTGGTAGAACACTGAACAGGAACCCTGAAAACGGACTTCTTCCATATACTACTTTAATGCCTTTTGTAATTACACCATTTATTGTTTCCATAGTATTTACTATATTAGTTTTTGTGAATTAGGATTCTTTTAACAAGAAATATATTCAAATTCATTATTTCCAAATAAATGCTGGTTTGTAACACAAGAATATTAGTGACACATTTCATTGATCTACTAACAATTTAAAACTCAATAAAATTACTTTTATCCCCTTGGTTGGATCATATTTCCAAGGTATCTTATAATCATAATAAAGCTGTCATTTATCTAGAATTTAAACAACTGAAAAGGTTTACCATATAAATTTCTTTTCACATTGTCCAATGAAATTGATAGTCATAAAAATTATTCTGAATACATATAAGATATCTTCAAAATCATTTCATTAACAGCATTGTATATTTGGGTTTATTCTATTGTATTCAATCTGATTTTAAAAGGGGGAAATCTATGCATTTGAAGAATATTAACCATAAACTGTACAAATGTATTATCTAGAATAACATAGTCCATAGATGTGCTGGACAAATAAAAAATTTGTCTAACTAATCTAATAATGTTTTTTGTCATGAGGGATTTTATCCAGGAGCCTGAAAAATTATAAATGGAGTAAATTGGGGCTGACTGGCTGCAAAAGCAGCTGATAATATATTAGGGTTTTAAAGATACACGTTTCTTATTTAATCTTTATCATCAACCCCTAAGATGTTGATAATACTGCACCTCAACAAAATTAAGTGACTTGCCCACCATCACTCAATCGATACCAGAATAAGATGCTGATATCATGTCTTTAGGCTGTAAGCACTGTTATCTTTATACTGCATCATTTGATCTTTCATACTGAAATAGGCAATAGACTTTCTTGAACGATCATTTCATCTTCAGGCTGTGTACTCATTCTTCCTGGATATGAAATGACATGGTATAGAGCTGAAGAAGAAACGGGCTAAGTCAGAAGTCTGGAACCCTACTTTTGGTTCTGCTGCTGTCAGATCTTGGGTAAATGGTTTAATTTTGTGAGTCTCAACAATTGTTTCCTCAACAATCATGTATTTAGTTACATAGAGTTTAAGAATATCATTCAACTCTAAAATCTGATCCAAAACTATAATGGTATAGTTTTCACACAATGAGAGACCATTTAAAAAATGATTTGTCTAATTTTATCTTTGCAGCTTAGCAAAAAGCCCCTTGTACTTAATACTTTCTTTAATTCTGAAAATCTATCCAATAAACTTGAAAAATTCCTCATTTTTCCAGCAAATTAAATGAACTCACTAGATGATAAGTATTGTTTGAAGGATCAGTAAATTGCAATTTAAAAACAATTGTAAGCAATTTCTGTAAAAACATCCCTAACACTTGCATTTTTAAAATCTATTTAAATTTTCAGTCTTTGGAATGAGTGAGATTACTATCTATATTTTTTCTTGTTAGGTACTTGAAACGTGAATGAATCAATGTCAATTTCCCATCATGCTTAGGAATATGCATTTCTCAAAGGCAACAGAGTGATAGAGTTCATATCCTTGCTCTCTTCCACACTACTTAGACCACTGTCAATTTCCAGACTCGGCACTTTAAAACGAATATAATAACCTTGAGTGTTTCCAGAGAAGAATGTCTTGAAGGGCAAGAAAATCCAAAATAATAAAATATGCTTACAATATTGAAGAAACTGGGGATGTTTAGAGTGTAAAACTAGAGTCAGATAATTTTTAATAGCCAACAACATACTTTTGTCTTTATTATTTATGATCAATGTCCTGAAGAAAATAATGTACCAGTACAAAGAGTTACATGATTAGGCAAGGTTAAATGTATTCTGTATCCCCAGCGTGAGGGGACACATTTGTGCAACATTATGCACTACACACAAACTCAATGTGATAGTCATATATTAGTGAAAATCACATTTGTTTTTATTTTAAAACTAATTCATTTATCTGTGAAAACAAATCTAGTATTTCCTAGTAGATTCATAAATTCATAGAGCTACCAGGTACTAGGTTAGTCTCTTATAAATACAGCATGAAACAAACAAACTTACAAATTTCCTTTCCTCATGGGCTTATATTCTAGTGAGGCGAAACACATCAATAACAAAACAAATAGAATGCAGGGTAACTATAGATCATGACAATTGATAAGTAAAAATACACAGACGGGTGATCAAGAGAAAAATGTCATAATACATAAGGTGGGCAGAAAGAGACTCTTTGAGGAGGTGACGTATAAGTGAATATCTTACACATAAAAATCAGTCAGCCATGTGTACAACTAGAGGAAACATAACTCAGGTACAGGGATGAAAAAAGCGAAAGAGTGGATTTAAAGAGCACAGTGAAAAAATAGCAGGAAGCAGGGTAGGGGGTTGGACTAGATGAAAGGAACTACACAACAGTCTGAAGAAAGCCATGGTGATAATGGATAAACAGGTGCATGCTGTTTTATCAGTGGCAGAAATAAACATGGAAGTAAGGTGTGAGTGGATGATTCCTGATAGTTATGCTACATGCAGAAGAATAATAAATTTAAGAATATTATTAAATCTTGAAAAATTATTTCAGAAGCACAGGGAGTTTTGAGGGACCATTTCGTTCTACTTCCCACAACGATTTCTACACAAAAACCTGCACACAAATGTTTATAGCAGCTTTATTCATAATTGTCAAAACTTGGAGGCAACAAAGATATCCTTCGGTAGGTGAATGGATAGACAAACTGTGGTACATCCACACAAGGAAATATTATTCAGCATTAAAAAGAAATGACCTATCAAGCCATGAAGAAACATGGAAGAAACATAAAAATACATATTAGTAAGTGATAGAAGCCAATATGAGAAGCTTACATACACTAAGATTCTAACTATATGATGTTCTGGGGAAGATAAAACTACGGAGACAGTAAAAGGATCAATGATTGCCTTGGGATGGGGGAGGGTGGGAGGGAGAGGCAAAGCACAGAGCATTTTTAGGGCAGGGAAACTGTTTTGTATGATACTACAATCATGGATACATGTCATTACATATTTGTCAAAACCCATAGAGGATACATCAATAGTGAACCCTCACATGAACTATGGACTTTGAGCAATTATGACACTCCTCGATTATAACAGATGTATCATTCTGGTGGGGGTTATTGATCATACAGCAGGTTATGCATGTGTCAGGGCAGGGTCTATATGTGAAATCCCTCAATTTTATTAAGACTCTAAAACTGAAAAAATAAAATCTGAAGAAATTAAATTCTCAAATAATATTATTCAAATATATGAAAGACTATGGACTGTGAGGGTCTTGACCATTCATTCATTCATTCACTCATGCATTCAATATTTATTGAGCACATCTTACATGCTGGAAACTCTTCTAAGCAAAAGGAACAACATAAACAGTACTGTATTTCTTCATCAAGTTTGTATTCTAGTGGAAGAAATATTCAATAACAAGTTAAATACCATATAGCTATGATAGCCATTTTTGTATTTGATTTAAGATTCAATTCCTGCCCTTCTCTGACCTGCTCTGTATATCAGTTAATTACACACCCCAGGCTTCCTTAATCTCAGATTCCCAGGTAGGTTTTCCTAATTAGAGGCCCTTATGGAATACTGGAGGGCGTGGGGAGAGAAAAAGCCAGGGTATTTCTTACTTATTTCTACTTTTGGAGGCTTCTCTCACAGCAGCTGTGTCTCTTGCTTCCTTCGAATCTGCAGCTCGTGCTTGACAGGCCCTCAGAAAAATGCAAATTACATGTAAATTAAAAATATAATGAGATACTATTTCACACCCAGATTGACACAAATTTAATAATTGGACAAACCAAATGCTGTCAGGGATGAGAAACAATGGGAAGACTTATACTCTTTTGGTGGAAGTTAAAATTGGTGAAACACATTTTGAAAAATAGATCTGAATCTTACAGAGAAGTTGAAGATAAATCCTACTACTCAATCAGTTCTAATTATGCACTCTAAAGATGCATTTGCATAGGTGAACCAAGAGAAATGTACAAGAATGTATGTTTGTAGTAGTACTTATTTTTTGTAATAGAAAAAAATCTGCAAACATCCTAATGGAATGTACATACAATGTACAGGAAAATACATAAAGAGATAAATATATTTGTTTATACACATTTGGTGGAATATTCTATCAACATATAGTGAATGAATTAGAGATTCTTAAATTAACATGGAAAAAATTTTTAAACATGCACTTTGAATGAAGGAAAGCAGTCATAATATATCACAGAACACACACAGACATACATACTTGTAGTATAATTCCATTTATATAATGCTCAAAATGTACAAAACTAAATATTTTTCATATATACAGATGTAAATGGTAAACTACTTATATTAAAAAAAGCAAACTCGTGGTAGAGTTTTCAGAGGATGAGGGATTAGGGAAGAATTTAAATTTGAGGTTGGAATCTCAGGTGTTTACAAGGTAATTGCTGATGTTTACTCTCTTGAGAGGTGGGTACATGAACTCTCACTTTTTCTTATCCCTTCTCACATACTTATATCTTATCTAAGTATTATTTTGTATTTTTGTAATTTTTATAACTAATTAAAGTAGAGCTTGATGCGAATGTACAGCTCTATAAAATTATCATAAGCACTATACTATAATTATTATTGATGACAGCAATAATAATTAATACTATCTGGTATATAAAACACATTTCAGAAATATAGGAAACATATAAGCAATGCAAAAGTCAGACATACTAGAGGCTGACAAATGAGAGAAGCCACCTTAGCAGAGGAAATACTAAGCATTGTGGACATTTCCATGCCTGTTCTGTCATTCTCATGGAAAGGAGTTACCATTGGGTACTTACAACCGTCACATTTCCGTATAATTTTAAGTAGGCCCATACATGTACAGGAAGACTTTGAATGAGAATAAATATCACAATTGCAAGTTAATTACTTGTAAGGATTTTTTTTTCAGAAATACAAATTAAATATTTTTCTAAGGGCTTGAATCCTCAGGAAACATACATGAATAAGATGGACCCAGCTGTCATCATATATGCTTGTTTTTACAACGCAGTACATTCCTAGAAAACACACCTCAGGCGTGATCACAAGGTGGAAAATTCAATGCTAATAATTTATCTGATTCAAGATATTTGACATTAGTGACAAAATTATTCAAAAACAGATGTCAATTTTGACTTACTTGATCTTTGATAGATACTGATTTCTTTGCTGTGGAAGCATGAATTCAATTCTAGAGAATAGTGACTTTTGGAAGACAAAATATTTCCCAATGTTAGAGAAGTCAGAACTTCTCTATTCTATGCCATTTTCCCCAACCAAAGTAGTTGTCATTAGAATCTAGAACTTCCCCATGTGTTCAAAAAGGATCAGGGTGGCAAAGATTTTGATATTGCTACAGTGAAATCAACATATTATGGAATATTACAGTGCAGTTAAAATAGTATTAATAACATCAAATACACTTAAACTGTTACGTTTCAGGCAGTATTCTAAGTACTTTAAACATATTAAATTATTTAATTCTTAAAAATGCATGAGGTAAATAATGTTAATTTCTTTTTACAAAAGAGGGAACTGAAGCACAGAGTAGTTAGAAAGACCTGCCATTCTTCACACAGCTCATAAGAGGAATTATGATGCCTTAAAAAGTTCTCACCCTTAGTCACTAGTCTCTACTGCCTCCAAAGCATACAGAAGTTCAGGGTGTAGGTAGGATAAAAGATCTGACTTGGTGGAACCATTAAAGTTAGCTTTCTGGGAAACTTCATTATAGATGGGAGGTAACCGTTTGGTGTAGGCAACTTGCCTCATAGTTAAACTCAAGAGGACTGGCTTGACACAGGAAAGAACACACAGGTGAAGAAAAAGGGCTTCATATACAAGGGACAAAGTGAGCTTAGGTGAGTATCGGTCAGTACCTTGGAAAGTTCCCTGGCAATGCTCGACTTAATCTCTGTGCCACTTGATGTGCTGAAGCCTTTTAGTATTACAGCCTCTAAGTGTGGAATTAGTTTTCCTTCCTTGTGTACTCAATGCTTGTCTTTTTTTAAACTTCCATTTTGAAACACTGTCAAACTAAAGAGAAAGTTGTAAGTGCATAATAAAGACTTCCCCATCTCTAAGACATTTGAGAGTCTCTACAAAATGATGCGTTGTATTGACTTGTCCGTTTACTGATGATGTTCACTTTTATCACTTAATTAAGGTGGCGCCTGCCAGGCTTCTCAGCTGTAAAGTACTCTTGCCCCCTTTGTAATTCGTATGATTTTTTTGTAAGGTACTTTGAAATTATGTAAATAATTACAAGTGTAAATGTAAATGTGTACGAACATGTCTCCACCATTCTTTGGGTACCTTTTTGCTTCTGGGACAATAAGATGTGTAACTTTGATCTCATAGATTGCCTGCTTCAGTTTTAAAATATCAGCCTTTTTTCAAAGAGTCATGGGTCCCCTTATCACATAATACATGCATGAAGGTACATATATATGTATTTGTGTTCTTGAGTATTAAATATATGCATAAATATATGTAACAAATCTCCCTTCATTCTGCTGTCCTGTTCCCCATCCACGCAGATACTGTCCTCTCCCTGCTGGCTCTCTGATACCCCACACTGGGCCACAATGCCATGCAAAATTCTTCAGTCTGCCAAGACTCCAATACTCTGTGTCTGGATGCCCTAGACAAAATTATTCTTTAAAATAAAATAATCATATTATTTTTCTGAAAAGTCGTCACACTTTATATTCAATTAAAAAAAAGATATTTCTCACCTTACTTGATTGCCTAAAGCCTTGTATAAAATCCCAGAGGGACATTTTAGACTATTTTCAAGATTTCATTATTCTCCTGACTGTAAAAATGTTATATTATTAGAAGGACCAGTCTTCCTGTATTAAGATTGTGATTCTTCCTTTTTTTTGTAATTCCATTCTGTCAAGCTGTGAAAACATGTGCCTTCCTTTTGGTTGCTGAGGGCTGACTTCATAAGGAAGGCTCTCTATCTCTTGCTTTCTCTCTTCTCCTTCTGGTGCCCCTATAATTAATGCAAATGTTGTTAGGTTTCATGCTGTCCCACAGGTTTCTTTAAGTATTCTCATTTTTTTAAAATTATTTTTCCTATTTGCTGTTCCAATTGGGTTTTTTATGCTACCTTGACTTCCAAATCACTGATTCAATTCTCTACTTCATCTAGTCTGCTGGTGATTCCTTCTAGTGCAGTCTTCATTTCAGTTATTGCATTCTTCACTTCTGACTGGTTCTTTTTTATGGTTTCTATGTCCTTTTTTATGCTTGCAATCTCTTTGTTGAAGTTCTCACTAAGTTCCTTGAACATCCTTATAACCGGTGTTTTGAAATCTGCCTCCATTTCCTTTAGTTCGTCATAGCACTGCTTCAGAAAAAGATTCCACTTGTATATAACCAAAGCCACATATCCTTTAGATAAGTGTTATTTTTCTGGATCTGGGAATAGTATTAAACTAGTCATTTTTAGTATACAAATATTAATAGGAAAAATGACCAAAGTTCAAATGGTATAAAGTCAAAGTTAAAATCACTCTTAGCCTACTACTACTTACCCTTCACTCCTGCTCTAATACCCATGCCATGTAGTCCCAGTCTCCAGTAATAGCATAGGATATGTTTCAACTTACTTCTATATGGTAGAATAGGATTTCTAATGATGAGGGTGTATGTGACTGTCCTATTTTCAAGTCACTTTGAATTTCTAAATGATTCTGGTCATCAGAAGACACTGTGTAAAACAATAAATGTCACAAGACTAAATCTCACTAATGCTAAGAATCTCATTTTAAGTAAAACCCTCTTGATACGGTAGCTCAGTATTAATGATAAAAAGAGAGTTGAAAAGAGCTTCATATTGATGAAATCTTGCTTTAATAAAAGATAAGTATGTTTCTCATTTAGTTGATAAACAGACAAAATAACAGGAATACAATTATATATATATATATATATATATTTTAGTTTCTATTGAGCTTCCTTCTAATGAATTATTTAGGATCTTTAAGATATGTTTGATTTTTCACCTGAATTCAGTTTGAGTAATTGCGTTAGGTGATCATCCTGAGGTCAGTATTCTATTCACTCATTAATTTTTCCATTTATTCAATAATTAGTTATTAAGCTACCCTTTGAATTTTTCCTACTTAATATCTTCTCATCCTGTACTATAGACTATTCAGAAAGATTGGGAAAAGTTAAGAAGTCACGTATGTTGAAGACCATGGATTTTAGTTCAAACATTTCCTTATTTAAGACTGAATAGTTCAGAAAAAGAAATAGTAGATTTATTATAATCGATCTCCTGAGCCATCTTTGGGTCTGGGCCCATTGCTCTCCTGGGAGGGAATTTTGGCCTGTGGCTCTGCTGAGTTCCCAGAAACTGTGATTATGGATGTGAGGCTGTCATTCTGTCCTAGGAGCTGACTTTAGAGTCAAGAAGATTAACTGAGGCCAGAATGAAAAATTAAATTCGAGAATCTTAAATGGACTCTGTGTAGTTACCTAGGATACAAAAAAACAAAAGTTACTAAGCTTCTTTTATAGAGTTGAACATACCTTTAAACCTGCCTTCTTAAGCCATTTTCTCTTCTTTTATATTTACATAAAATGATTTTTGAAAATAAATTAAATGAAGACAAAAAATAGATGAATGGCAAGAGCAATTTTCTGTGCAAAATTACATATGCAAAGAAAACTCTCAAAATCGTTCAGTTAAGCTTTTCACCTACAAGATATCGTCTTAATATCACAACTAGCAAAAGGTCTGCATCTGTGTGTTAAAAAACAAAACAAAACAAACCTCAGGTTATTTTTCTGGGAGAACACAGAAGATAGGGTGACAGTATTATATCCCAATTAGAATTCTGAGATTTCTAAGCCACAGGCAAGATTCTTTAGCCTACTACCAATTCTCTAAGTCTGTATGTTTATACTGTGATGTATCCCTGTGGGTGATAAAAGTTTGTGTCACAATTTATCCTATGGATGACTTTAGGGTTTATAGCCAAGTCAAATAAGGTGGAATTAACTGTCACAATTGTAATTTTGGAATATGAATGTGTTGTAGATATCAATAAGTGCACTGCAGTGTTCAGGTGAGAAAAATAGAACAAACATGATGTTTTGGAGGAAGTTCTCCTTTAGCTGTAAAGTCCTCTTGCCTCAGATTTCTGATTTTTCTTTCTATAGAACTCATAGCGAGGTTTTTTTTTTGTTTTTGTTTTTGTTTGTTCTTTTTAAAGATTTTATTGGGGAGTTGGTGGAGGGGAACAGACAAGTTGCTGTCCTTTTGTTCTTCAGTCTAGTTGTGGAGAATGTCGCTTCACTGGCCCATGTTGGTATTATCATTGTGCTCTTCCTGGGTGAGGCAGTCACTCACCAGCCATTGGACGGCTGCTCACAGTGGCTCATGAAAGCCCACGCCTGCTGCCAGCCAGCCCCACTGCAGCCTACACCGTCACTGGTGACTCACAGCAGCCCAGCTCCAGGTCGAGCTGTTGTTCACCATCTTAGCTATAGAGGGTGCAGCGTCACTGGCCCCATGTAGGATCTGAACCAGGGCCCTGCTGCTCAGAGCTGGCGTCCCAAGCCAACTCCTAACCAATGCGCCACTCGGCCAGCCCCATAATGAATTTTATCTGCATTTACTTCTTACTTCTCTATGGTGCAGAGTTTCAAACCAGTTGTCCACTTTCAACTTTGTCCTCACTCTCAATGTTCTCTCTCTTTGGTTATCTTGTTTGATCCCCTGACATCCTTGTATTCATTGCCTCTTCATTGCCCAGGTTCTCTTCATCCTGCTTTAGAGAGCTGTTTCCATAAAGCACACATCAGTGTAATAGGATTAATGCTTTATCCATAAAGGGTATGGGTATATTTATTTTGCAGTTTAATAACTGAGCCTTATATAGTTCACACCCAGAAATGATTAAGGCTACCTATAATTAAGGAGAGTTATTATTTTCACGGTAACTGTGGAGTATATAAACTACTCCCAATATGAATAATCATTATATTTATTATAGCTATGGTAAAAATTAAAAAAAAAACAAGCTATAAGAGAAAATAATAGATCTGAACTCTCCAATATATTTTTCAGGGAATTTCAAAATGGATGTTAAGGACAACAGCATTAAACGCTGATGCTTTTTCCAGATAGATTTACATTTATCAAAAATCCCATTTTTAGATAAAGCTAGCTTTTAAAAAAAGAATCACTCCTATAAATAATAAAAATATCATTATTACATTTATTTTATATGTTAAATTTTATTTCTGAAAATGTCTTCATGATCTGGGTATGTAAACAAAATTACAATTATTACATAATTCTAAAACCATTTGCTTTACCTCTTCAATAACAGTTGGTATTTTCCGGGAAACCTAAAAGACACCTGCTTTTCTGGATTTCTTCCCAAGCAGTACATTAAATGACCTTGATTGTGCTTAGAATTTCAATTTAAAACCTCTAAGCTTGGGTGTGAATTCCAGTTTGAGATTTTTGTGAAATTTCTACTGAGGCAATATGTGTAACAATACAAAATAAATAGTGGTAAAGTAGGCCTCTAAAATGACACATTTGAGGATGAGTGAAAGAATATTAAAGCAAAAAATTGATTGGACATAATCAATAATGAGGGATATGTATACATCCATATACTTATATTATGTTCAATTTAAGATTACTTCTAACTGAAACATGTAGTAAAGGATCCTCTTTAATATTTAATTGCATAGCATATAAAGAGATATGGGGTTGGCTTTTTTCTTTCTGAATGCTAGTAATGCTATTGTCATATAGAAAATCATCTGAGGTGATAATGAAAGAAGAGGTTATCCCTTATTATATTTTCCTTATTTTGTACACAAATTTCTAAAATACCATTTCAAATAAAACACCCACCTTTCCCACATTGGTTTCTTGCAGTTTTCCAGTAAACACTATATAGAAACTCATTTTTAAAAAATTGCACTGGGCTATCTCTGATTATTGCTGGAAAAGTTAAGAAAAATGAACATTGGTCTGGGCTATCTCAGAATATTTATGCCTCTTGAAGTTGCAGTGACAAATGCAATTACAAGATCTACTTCCATGGGGAAAAAGTGACCTGTGCCTACGAATGAATGGCACAAATAACTGTCTTAGAAAAGAATCCAAATCAACAACTTTGAAGAGACTATGCTGCAAAATTTTGAGCTCTTGGTAAATATAAGGTGAATGGGTAAAGTAATGACTTTGAAAATAGCCTTCATACTATTAAAAAGGTTGAGCAGTTTCCTTATGAAACATTTTCATTTAATTCACCAACAGCAAAAGAAATGAAAAAAAATTTTTGAAGTACTGAGTAAAATTAATTTTTTATTATATTGTGAGGTATAAAAACAAAGTATAAATCCTTGTCCTTTAAATGCTCACAGTCTTACCAAGAAAAAAATGAATACATTAATTGGATTAGAATGAGAAAGTACTCTATTATGATATGTTTAATTCATATACTCTGTGCAGTGGCAATAGTTAATTTTTATTGAGTGTTTTACCTTCTTTAACTATCAAAACAACCCTCTAATGTAGGCACTCTTCTCTTTTCTGATTACATCTATAGACACTGAATCCAAACATATTAACAAGCTGTCCCTGATCACAGAGTGTTGGACTCAGGCAGGCTTACTAACACATCTCAGCTTTCATGCACTGAGCTACAGATATAAAAATTTAGAGAAGGAACATCAGTATATAATAAAATGGACTGGAAAAAGTTTCATATAACATGTGGCATTTGATTTAGGTCTCAAAGAAGAGTATGAATTTGGATAGTATTAACGAGCCTGGAAAACCTGTGGCAAAGACCAAATTTTTTACCAGATGAGCATGGTAATATTGGGGGCAGAGGAGTCTAGATTGAGTAGGATAAATTGGGTCAGAATTGTATTGCTTTGCAAGGCAGTAAAAAATTATAGATTTTATACTCTAAGAGGTGGGAGATATTGACTATTTGGGAGATTTATATAAATTATCTATAAACATTTCTTGCACAGATCCTGCAGTCAATGTTAAAGAGTAGTTTAGAATAAATTATTGTAATACAGCATGTAAGGTACAATAGTAGAGATGTATAAATATGCAGAACTAAACCAGAGGAGGTGTAACAAGGCCACCAGAACAGGTGACATCTGAGTTGTGTCAAAGATTCATCTGACGCTGATGTGCAGAATGAATTAAATAAGAGAAGGACCTGATACTGGGTAGCAAAGATAAGAGTCATTATAGTAAAAGAAGTAATCTGCGATAGAGGCTTGATCAGATGCCAATTTATTTTAAACATGATGGATTACAGGTCAGAAAAAGAGTTATCCCTAAAAAACTGTAGTTTTGGATTAATATTTTACATAAATGAAATGACAGTGGGTCAGTTAATTTACTTATACTAACCACGATGCTAATAAGAACAGGGTTATGGGGTTATTTGCTCTGTTCTACAACCTAGGAGTACAGGCAACTTAGGAAATTTAGAAGTCTTTACAGAATGACCAAGGCAGATAATGTGAAAACCTCCACAAAGTTCAGGCTTATGGATGGCCAACACTGAAAAACATAAAACCCTCAAAACATTTATGCAGCTAAGTGTGGGCCAAAAGCATCATCATATTGACTTAAAGTATACTAATCAATACAATTTCTTCTGAGCTTTCTAGATAGAGGTGAATATTGGATCATGACTATGTAAGGTTTTATTTATTCATGTATAGTGTCTTCAGCACGGTCATTTATATTTTGTTCACTACTTCTGCCTACTAATGATGATGGTGACAATGACAATAAAGAGAATAATATCTATCATGCCTCCAAATAATTTTGAAATTAGGTAGAGTGTGAACAAAAAACTACAATTTATTTAGCGTATAACATATTGCTTTTTTACATCTTAAGAATTAGGGATTTTTATAAATCTACATTACAGATGAATCAACAGAGACTCTTAGCTAGTGGGTATCTGAGCTAGGATTCACACCTGAGAATCATTACAAACCCAGTGAATTATCTGCTATTCTATACCTCCTCTGTTATTAGCATTATTTATGACTCAGAGGAACCCTTTTATTTATGATGCTTTCCTGTTCCAGCTGCCTAAAATAAGTGTTTTAGTAAATGCAAAATGTAGAAATATAGAGAAAAACACAAGGATTTGCCCATAGTAGTCATTAAATCTCAAGCCATAGCAGTCTCTACAGTCCCTTTGTGGCATCCCTGAAATTTAAAGTTTCAATTATAAATCCAAATCCCCAAAGTAGGAAAAAAGAAAATATCTGTCCTCAAATCCGATCCCTTAAACAGCATAAGCTGTTCAGCCTCTCAACCTCTCTTTTCTTTTCCCTGGGTTGTAACACAGCATCTAGCTCTGGAAATCACAGTGGGGAGAAAAGGTAGAGTGAAGACTCCTACCAATAATCTTTTGCCCCAGGTTGTCACTGTGCTGTCATCAAGGCTGGCTTCAAAAGTTCTCCCAACTGCAGTTACCCTTTGTGTTCATGCTCTTCAGACATCATGCCAAGGTGGGCAGATGGTCCTGGGAAAAGACAGTATTTTCCTCTTAGTTAAGCTGTATGAACTCCAAGGATCAATCCTTCTCTAAAAAGTCTACTGTTTTAAATCAGTTAATGAAGGTAATCCAATACTATTGCTGTCCAGGGAATCCAAAGAACCTGGTCTTTCTTTCTGGAATTTCTTTTCCTTTAGCTTCTTATTATTTTCAGAATATATCTGCTGCCTGAAAATTTTGTCAGTGGTTTAAAATATTTACTATTTATTCATTCAAATAAGTGAGAAGCACCTGACATATGTCAGGTTCAGTAGTAGGCGTTAGGGGTAAAAGAACCAGGGGAATTTACTGCCTCAGGAATCCAGTGACATTTGCTATATCTGTACTTTAAGACCTAAAAGTCTTAGCATGAATGTGAGGAAAGTAAACTGAAGTTATGCAACATGTTTTCATCGAAATTTTTTCTCCAGATAAAAAGCTTCTGATGACAGGCAAGGCACCAAGGGACATGGGTGAGGATGATAGATGACTGGCCACCAAAATTTGCATTATTATCAATAAAATAAGTTTTCTTCTAAGTTCTGTAGCAATTTTTCAGGAGATAAGATTTGCCTGGTGGCAAATGTAAATTTAAATAAAAATACACTAAGGAAGTCTCTCGTCAAAAGTGCCCTGTTGAGTGGAGTCATATGATTTAGTTTTTCATGCAGAGCTTTAGAGATCATGATCATCCTGAATTTTCCATCAGTACTGAGAGAAATACAACTAATTTTAACATTGTTCTAAAGGTGTTGCTTTAAATGAGCTTCTAGCTAATTACCAAAAATGTCTATTGATTCAATTTTCTCACTAATTAACAAAGAGTCTAATATCATCTGCCTGATTAGAATGCTTATGTGTATTGGCAGAACCAGTAGGAAATTTTCTTCAGCCTGAAACAAACTTTGGACGCAGTAAATATAACATGGTATGTTTCTTATTTTCATGTTTTTTTTGTTGTTGTTAGATGAAATCAAACTGATGTAAAAAATAATGCAAGCTTAAGAGAAGATAAGCTGTAAAATGGCTGATTGCTGGATTAAGTGACATTGAAAGACCTCATTGGCTTCTGGGAGCTTGAGTGTTTGGAGTGTGGGCAGTGTAGACAAGTCTAAAAGTTCTTGCTTTTGAGTATTAGTTATTAGCACTAATATATAATCATTCGTTACCACCCCATTTCTTATTAGCTGCCTTCCTGAGGTCACTCCCAAAGTTGTTAGACAGGGTATTTCCAAAATGAGAGGTTTTGAGGAAAATTGTTGTGGTTCAGAGAGAAAATATGCGGTAAAATCTTGACAGCTACTGACTGGCTGTTACACCAGCAGCAGCAACAACAGTAATGCATGTGCTCCATCTAATATCAATAATGTGCACTTATTAATCACTGGCCATGTTCTAGCCATTGTGATATGCACTTGAATTCTACAGTATTTCATTGAATATTCCCAACCTGAGTTGGAGGTAAATGGTGAAATCTCCTTTCATCAAATGTGGAAAAAAGCCTTAGAAAGATAATGTAATTAGCCACATTCGACCAGCTAGAAAGTGAAAGAAGTGTGATTCATACTCAGGCATATCTGTGTCCACAATCTATGCTTTTCCCACTCTTACACTGCTTCAAATTTGCACAGACCAGCATAAGAGAACATTAATTATTGTGATTATTTGTTTCTATTTTAATTGAGGTAATATGTATATAAATATCTAGTTCTGTTTCTAGAATAGCTTATCCCAGACTATAGCCAAGGATACATATCTTATTTTTATATCGGGACATTAGCAGTGTTTGTGAAACACAATTGAAACACAAAAAGTATTGGTTCAAGTTAATCAGTGGTTGACCCAAGTACATACAGGTATCTTTTCTTTATCTTTTTAAAATCACCAGTTACTTTAGATGATTAAAAATAAATAAATATTTGCTAATAAGAAGGTAAAATATAGCATTCACATGCATTAAAAAAATAATAATAACCTACAGCTATAAGCAGTGAACACTTGAAAGCTGTTCCATTTGTGATGGTGACAGAGTAAGCACCTGTTAGGTTATGACCTGAAAAAGCGCCCCCTACATTTAGTCAGCACCTTAGCTGGTGTTTGATTGTGATCCCTCCATGATCCACAGCCAAAGAGCCCCAGAATGCTTGGGTTCTTGAGGAGGACCAGCAGAAGAGATGGCACCAGTCTCAGTCTGGCTCCCACTTGCTGGCCAAGCTTGGGGTGGGTGCAGGCATCTAGACCTCGTTTTTCTTCATTGTCAAACAGCCCTAGGAGGATTGATATGAGCATTAAGTAAATTAATGCATGAAAAATACTAAGCATGCTCTCTTATACATAAAGGGTTTTTAATTGCCTATATTTCAACCTTAATTTCAATTGCTTTTTCAGTGATATTTATTGGACTCCAATAGTCTATATCTAAAGTGGTTTTGTTTTGTTTTTTTATTGTAAGAGAGGTAACTGCCTTTAAATAAAATGAAAAAATACAAAAATATGAAACATGGTGCATTGATAAAAAACTAAATGATTGTTTATTCTCTGGAAATTGATGAATTATGTATTTCAGGTCATTCTCTGCCCCCCCCCCTTTTTTTTTGGTATGGTTGTTTTTCAATGTGATTTTGTCTGAGTAACCACAGAAACCCCATGCTATGCATTGACTCAGACACACTTTGCAATAATGGCTATGTTAACTGACTTTTAATGCTATTTTACTTCTCAGTTGCTCTCCACATGTCCCCGAAGTTTAATAAAGCTGAAAACATTTCATTTTATTGTCTCAAACTATTGATTATCTGTTTAATGTAATGTTGAAAACTGTGATATATTGCCTTTGCCAGACTGATTAAATGAATTATCGTAAAGAAATAAGAGTTCTGCTTTAAAGCAAAGAACCTTAATACAGAATAAAACTGTTTCTTTCCGACATTACTTGTGGTTCCATTAGAAAGCGCACAAATCTTATTCTCAGTCTTGCAAAGGAAAGAAATTTGATTATTTCACAACTGATTTAGATATTCCTAGGGGGCATTGCATGACAATTTAGATTTCTTCTCTTGATTTTATTGCCAGCATAAGCTTATTTAAAGAAATGAATAACAAAGTCACTGACTTTGCAGAAATGGAAACAATAAGAAAAGAAAAAAAAATCTTTGAAATTTGACCTCATTAAAAAAAAAAAAACTATTTGAGATAATAAGAAAGCACTGAATAAGAGCAAGACAAAAGATATGCTACTGTTTAAACTGATTCTAAGAGTTGTCTAATATTAACACAGACTAATAAAAAAACAAATATGAGTGAAATGCTGTATTAGTTTCCTAGGTCTGCTATAACAAGGTACCACAGGCTGGTGGTTTAGAGCAACAGAAATTTATTTTCTCACAGGCAAAAAATCAGAGATGAAGATGACCTCAGAGTTATTTCTTCTGAGGCCTCTCTCTTGGGCTTGCAGACAGCCATCTTCTCCCTCTGTCGTCACATGGTCTTCCCTCTGTGTTTGTTTAGGTCCTAACCTCCTGGTCTTCTAAGGACACCAGTCATATTGGATTAGGGCCCCACCCTAATGATCCCATTTTAACTTAATTACCTCTTTAAAAGCCCGATATCCAAATATAGTCACATTCTGAGATACTGGAAGTTAGAGCTTCAATATGTAAATTGCAGGAGGACAAAGTTCAGTCCACACAACTACTTAATGTGAGAATGATAATATGGGTCCCTTCATCTATCTTGAGAATGTGGTTTGGAGACATGGTATTTGCTGACAGACTTAATTCACATGCTGAGATACACTAACATGGCAGAAACACATTCCATTGACCACAGAACCTGACCTTAGATATTGTTCTTCCTCCCAATACCTTTTCCTATCAGAAGAATAGTAGATACCTTTTTGTCAGGGACTAGTTCACCCTCTTTTCACCCTAGCATCTAAATATGTCCAAACGGGATTACCCTCTTCTTAAATATATTCACATGTTTAATCACACAATTGGTCAAAGGGAGAACACTTGATTTAAGCCATTCTATTCAATTTTTAGATCCAGAGCTGAAGGAATGGCTTGCTTCTCTCTGGAGAAAAAGTTGAAATTATATAAGCCCAGGAGTTCCAATTTGTGCCAGTTCTAGTCTTCAGGGAAAAAACCCATCTGCAGTGGAAGAAGAAGAAAGTAACATACAATGATCACAAAGACAATCAGCAGAAAGTCTGGAAGTTTTTAAATCTTGGCCATCTCTACCTCACTGATACCCTTTGTTATTATGTGGACCAAAAAATTACCACTTTTTCCTAAGCTAGCTCAAATTTAGATTTTGAAACTTTCAAGGAAAGATTACTGATTTTGTCTCCAACAAGACAAAGATGGAGAGGTACAGCAGCAGAATATGACCTCTTACTATTTAATTTGGGGATCAATTTTTGAAAATACTGTGTTCAGTGTTTTTATTGTGTCAATATAGAAAGGTATTTCTTCTGAGTCTGTCTTCAAACAAAGCTTTAGCAATACATTGTATTTATTCAGTTTTGCTAATGTAGAGGGTGAACAGAAGCAGCCTAATTGTGGAAATGTGAATTTCTTTGAAAATGCATAAAAATATTAAGTAAGAGTTTCCCCATGAGGATCTCTGATGCTGAATGCTGGCCATTTACATGGTTGACTTGAAGTCGGAAGTTCTAAATTGAACAGTCTAGTTTATTAATTCATTTTCTGTATGATTAGTGCTTTCTTTATGATTTGCATCTTGTTGAGAAATCTTTGCCTACAACAACATGAAGAAATTCTCCTGTTTTTCTTCTAAAAGTTTTGTTTTTTATCTTAGAGGAGTAAGCCAAGTTAAGGAAAAGGTAATGCTGATGATTACTGAACCTATTTAGTTACTGAGTTAGAACTAAACAACCAAGAGACCCAAGGCTTAAAAAGATAATTGAAATATTATATAAGTAAATAATATCAGATATATAGTAATTAATAAATAAATAATAAAATTATAATAGTATTGTATATAGCATTATTAGTAATAGATATCAGAGACAATATACATAACAAATATCAAGAAGTTAGGAAAAGCAAAATGTGACAAATGTGAGTGTGCTACTTCATCTTTCAGAGAAAGAAATGAATCAATTATGAAACACAAAAATACATAACAATTCTAAACTTCCAATAGATTTTATAACTTTTTTTTAATCTTAGGAACCAATATCAATATTTCTTATAGTGAAGAGAAAGGCATACGTGAATTTCAGAAATTTCTCAGCTTAATGTGAGAAATATTTTCTATTAAAAATTATTTTTCTCTTGAAATCAGCATTAAAATTTATTGTATATGTGATGTCTTAATAAATTATTACCTTAATGAAACTATACCCATAATGTGTGTGTGTGTGTGTGTGTGTGTGTGTGTGTGTGTGTGTGTGTGTGTGTGTGTGTGTGTGTGAGAGGTTATTCGTGGGAGTCTGGAAGGATTTGGGATGTTTTATTTATTTTTTTCTTTTTCCTTTTCATCATTGCTTCATTTTTTTTTAAAAGGTTATGTACCAACACAGGGGTCCTTGCCCCTCTCAGGATAGAAATAAGCAAGTGGGCAAAACAGTTTGCAGAGAGCTTTAGTAAAGTGAAAGCTTGATGCACCCAGAGAGTACACTCTGAAAGAGAATGGAGGTGGCTCCCTGAGGTCTATGCGCATAACGTTTTTATGGGCCTTGGGTTTGCGGCTGGTTTTACTTTGCTTGAGGGGAGGAATATTCATGAGTTTTCCTGGAATAGGGTGAAGAGTTCTGAGAATTATGTTGCCACCCTCTTTTTGGTCTTAGATGAACCGCACCAGCTCTGTCATGGCGCTGGTGGGTGCTTTGTTTATTATGGCAATAAGGACGGCTCATCCAAAGAACATCGCCTCTAACTGGTGCACAGGCACGGTTTAGGGGCCTTTCCTAAATCTGATTACATCTCTTTTGCAGTTCTTGTTTCTTTTCTTTTTCTTTTAATTAAAGTTTATTGGGGTGACAATTGTTAGTAAAGTTCCTGTTTCTTATTGGTGGGAAAGTAAGACTTAGGGTTGCTTCCTCAGTGGTGTGGTAAGGTAACTACTAGCCGTGTACTAGCTATGTGACTACCGATCAAGTTACACTTCATTTTGAAAAAATAGATAAAGCTATTCCTCAGTAAATAGGTTTACTCAGTCAATGGATTTGTGCCCTAATGTTATCTAAACTTATCTTTATATTTAAAAGAAATAACTTAATTTTTCTTTAATCTATAAAAAGTCTAAATACTAGTTTTATTTTGATAATAACAAATTTCAAATCATAATTTTATAACAGAAGTTGCAGATCTAAATACCGTTATGGATTTTCTTATTTCTGTAGTAAAGGAATTATTTGTGATTATTGACATGTTCCATCAGAATTCTTCTTTCATTATTTAGAAGTTTAATTTTGAGGTTTCAAACAGCTTTTTTACTGATTTTAATACTTACACCACAATTGTTAGACAGATACTGATATTGATGACGTTGCTGATAGAGCTGGTCTTTGGGTAAACATAACAATAAATCTTCCACTCCCTTCTCCAATGGAAAAAAAATAAGAAACAAAAACACTACTATTTTAGAAAGAATTGGATACATATTCAAGTAACTCTAATAGAAGGCACATATTGGTGCATCAGAGAAAAAATATTAAAAATGGGTTATTTGTTATATACTTTGAAAACTGGGTTAAATTTCAGAAAGTAAAAATGGAAGGACTAGAAAAAACCCATGGGAAATAATGGCAACAAGGTGAGAAAATGTTCATGAAAGCGTTGACCATTTTGCTTAAGCATCAGATATATAAAGAGTAGAAGTGGTCAAGAATGCTGGAAAATTAGATTGTTTAAGTCCCTGCATATTTAAATAAAGATTCTTGGCTTGTATCAGGAACCCATCAAGGGTTTTGTAGACTTAATTAACATGATTGAAATTTATCTGACTTCTATATATAAGTTAGAAGAATGAAAGAGATTAAATAGAAGGACACTGTTAGGAAGGCTGTTTCAGCACAAGTAAGAAGTAATTAGTCCTACATAAATTTTGTTGCACTCACAAAGTCCATTGCTCAAAACATCAAATATTTAATATTCAATAAGTCTGAGTTTAGAATAAGGAAAAGTTTTATTTATCAAAATGGTGCCATCTCTTATGTCAAGAAAAGGGAGAATGGGTGGGGCAAGAAATGGGATCCAAGTAAGAGCTGAGAAATCTCTCTGTTCCCAGTACATTCTAGACATTCTTGACCCCCACTGATCTGAGTTCAGTCCTAAGATTTCTGTAAATCTTAAATAAATAGTCGTGGCTTTGCATATCTTTTCCCACCTATTCCGGAGGCTGTTTTTGCAGTATTCATCTAGTCAATTAGCATATCTACAATAGGAAGTATTTGCTTGAAGGCCCTGAGAGAAATGCAGGCTAGGATTTAATGTAAGAGTCAGATGAGAAAGAAGCAAAAAGATTGCATTGTTACAATTAGGTAACAGCGGCATGGGAAGGATGGAACTGATCTTAATAATATGTGGAAATTAGCATCCAAGGAAACAAGTTGATTGTTGAATTAGATGATACGAAGAAAAGGTAAATCAAAAAGAATTTCTTGTTTTCAATTCTAGATATACATAAAACAGTACAGAGAACCCAGGAAAAAAAAGAGGTAAACTTATTTGCAGTTGGAGATAGGGCAATAGAATGCTGTATTTCGAAGGCCAGTGAAACAAACAAGGGGCATTTCTTTTTCTTGTTGTGTTTTATTTATTTACTTATTATTTATTTATTTATTTATTTATTTATTTATTTATTTATTTATTTTTGGTCTAGTATCATTTGTTTTAGAGAATTTGCCACATTTTGTGTTTAGGAAGTTAGTTAGCTTCATTGTAATCTTAAGGGATCACCATTATATGTGTGGTTTGTTGTTGACCAAAATGTCATTATGTAGCACATAACTAGTTAAAATTATTTGTGTGTATATAAATGTAAAACAAAACTCAGTCTGTCCCAGAAGAAAGTTAGATAATCAACCTACTGGATATTTAAATAACTAAAATGGGAAGTTGAACAAAACCAGGAGTGTATGAAACATAATATTGTAATCATGATTTTAAAATATATGTGTGTGTATTGCTCCCTTTAAATTAAAAAGAAGGGGGACATACTCAATTGGTAAATACTAATGATAAGTAGTAAGAGTATTGGGAAAAATCACAACTATGATTTTTAAGGCAAATTTCTTTTATTTTCTATTTGATATGTTTCAAAAGAGTTGAAATCATTAGCAAAATACTAGTTATATAAAAAATGACATACCCAAAAGAAGCAATATAAATTGAATGACAAAGCTTAACCAGAAAAAAATCTCAGTAGTTTGTCAGCTTACAATGTCACTAATATTGCCAGGTAGGATACTTGCCCAAATGAATCCAATGTAGCATTGACCTTGGGGAAAGTGACATATGTGCTTTATATCATAACATTTTAGAATTAGCAATAAGTAATGGGGTTGGCAGAGATAATAATCAAATAAAAAACATAAGTAATCAACTGCAGCAATGTATGGAGGAATCATGAGTCTGGGAAATGAGCCAAGATAAAGGTTATAGTAAGTGTGTCTTTTAAAATGACAGATAGGACCTAGAGGGTAAAAGAAAATTTTGGTGCCAAAAATGTATGGTGGTGTTAATTATTAACTTATGACTCTAGGTAAAATAGGAAATGTGCAAAGAAAAAAGCTCATCACAATTGGCCTGTAATCAGATTTTAAAATCCCAAAATTAATTTTATTTTATTTATAAGTATATGAATTATTTCCTTATTTTGTAAAGTTAATTACAATCTTATTGATTTAAAAACAAACACAGTTAAGAACCATACTTCAGGCAATTACGTTTTATGTGTTAATTCAAGCATTATGCATAGTGATTTTAAATTTACATCTTAATATGTAAGCAAGTCAATACTACACATCTGTAGGGCAACCTGAGATGCTTCATGATACTTGAAGACAAGGGCAGTTAGCTTACAAAAAAAGGGCACTGGAGGACTATGAATGAATACAAAACTAAGAAATAAATGAGGTGTTAAAACTCAGAGAATCAGGAAACTGAAAAGAGAAAGCTAAGAGGGCAATAGCAGGGCAAGAGAGGGCTTGCTATAAAGATGAAAGTATTGGGAGAATTATAGGACGTGCACAAGAAAACAAAGGTTTGGGTGGAATTGTTGTCAGAAAATAGGTTCTTGGTGTCTGTCACAGGAAAAAATTCAAATATAAACCAAACAATCCAAACAAGCAGCAGATTTATTAAAGGACAGCATACTCTCAAGGATGTGTGAGTGGGCATACTCAGAGAAGAGCAGCTGCCCCTCAGAAAAATGAGACTTGGGAATTTATTTGTCTAAAAACAAAGGCGAGAAATATTCAAGGCTTAGGGATGGTGTTATACAAGTTCCTAGGCAGATCCTCACTGACCACTTCTTCCCATCCTGAGGAGGGATTTTTGTCCTTATTTGGTTTGGTTGGAACTGTCATGGCAACACAGGGGGTGGAGATTTTTCCTAACTACAATGCTGATAATTTTATAATGCATTATAATTAGCTAACGGTCACCTTGAGGGGCAAGATAGAGTCCTGCATCTGCTCTGGGCCACTGAAATCTAGTTCTGGCCTGTCTAGTTGCTACACTTTTTCTGAAAGATGATCTCATCTCCTCCCTCCTTTGTTTCCCTTTACCTCTTCCTTCCCTTCCTATGCTTTCTTTCTGCTTATGGCAACAAAATTATGCACCAATAGCTCTCATCCTCACACACACACACACACACACACACACACACACACACACACACACACACACACACACACAGAAACAAGCAGCCATGATAAAAATGTAAGAACTGACATTTTTATGCCACTGAAATTACAATACTTTGATTTGAGGAAAACGTCACAAGGAAGAATGTAACCTGTAGTAGATTTTGAAGAATCACATAGTAAGAAAACCAAAAGGAAGTATATTTCTTTGGCTTTTAGCAAAAACTAACTTCAATTTTACATAAATTTTTCTTTGGCTGACCTGGACACTCTACCTACTTAACTATTACTAAAGCTCGAAGTAGGTTTCAATGTGAGTTTCTGCTAGACTTCCACCAGCTGAATGAGATGAGGCAAAGGAGGCTATTCGATGGCTACATCTTATAAATTCATAATTCTAACCTTCATCTTTGAATGTCTTTGAACATAAGTCTTTCAGGGTCTGTTGAGTCATCTTAGTGAAGTGAAATAAATGGTAATTATCAGAATGGCTATGGAGAGAGTTCTGGTACTTCTTAGGGTGTAAAAAAAGCATTGTTTAAAAGATGGTTAGAAATTTAAATATAGGGTTTTAAAGTTTTGTGGGTTTTTTTCATCTCACCATAGACCTTTATAAATTAACATATTCTATGAGGAGAAATGTTTTGTCTATTTTATTTTACAGGTTTACATTTAGTCATTCTTTTGGCAGTATAATTTTCTAGGTTTATGCACTTTTATTTATTGAATTAGCACTTAAAAATAAGCATTGGTGTAATTATATAGACCATGACCTTGATCTGATAGAACTATACTTTGGAAATTACACTGACTTACATAATTATTAAATGGGTTTAGCACACTAAACTCCATCTAATAATTACAGTCAGCTTTTTATTATCCAGGGACTGTATGTCCAACTTGGAAATCAAATTTGTTAATTCCTCCAACTGACAATATTATTTTGGTTATTTAGCTATTCCATTATTCATTAATTCATCTCTTTGAAGATTTTTCTCTTGTTTGTCATAAAAAATTGTTTGCAAAAGAAAAGCAAAATTAACAGCAGATATTTTAGTCATATATATCTTCATTATTGTTTGTACCTGTTGAACATTTTTATAATAAATTGATGAATAAAGTTATTTTTTATTTGGTTTTAAGCATTCTTAAACTATAAAAATCTGACTATATTTTCCATTAGAAAATTGCATGTATTTTTCACATTCTTATGAACTTTTTATCATAGTAACTACAGAGTAAGAAAACATCAAAATGGTGATGGAGAGAGTTGTGGTACTGCTTAGGATGTAGAAAAAGCATTGTTTAAAAGATGGTTAAAATATAATAAAGGTTTTTAAAGTTTGTTTTATTTGTAACACCACAGACCTTTATAAATTAACATGTTCTATGAGAAATGTTTTGTCTATTTTCTACATCCTGTATAACCAAATTATAATACAGAGATTTCTTTTATTTTTTTTTAAGATTTTATCGGGGAGTTGGGGGAGGGGAACAGCATTGGGGATTCAGGGAAGGGGAACAGAAAAGTTGCTGTCCTTTTGTTCTTCAGTCTAGTTGTGGAGGACGTCGCTTCACTGACCCATGTTGTTCATTGCTCTCTTCCTGGCTGAGGCAGTCGGTCACCGGACATTGGACAGCAGCTCACGGCTGTTCACGGCAACTCATGCCAGCTGCTGGCTGCTCATGGTAGCTCACAGCAGCCCACTGCAGCCTCACTGCAGCCTCCGTTGCCGGAGACTCATGACAGCCCAGGTCCAGGTCGAGCTGTTGTTCACCATCTTAGCTATAGAGGGCACAGTGTCACTCGCCCATGTGGGATCTGAACTGGTAGCCCTGCTGCTCAGAGCTCGCCCTCCCAAGCCGAATCTTAACCAACAAGTCACTCGGTCGTCCCGAGAGATTTCTTAACATTAGTTGAAATAGACTACTTTTTTTTTTTTTACTTATCCAAGTAGAGGGTACTGATAGTCATTCTACTACCCTATAGTAGGGTCAGGATTAGGATTAAGGATATAGATAGGGTTGAATTGAAAAAAAATCTGTGTACCATTGAAAAATTTTAATAGGCTATACATGAGGAAATAATTGTTTTTAATTGTTTGGACAAATATATAGACAACTGGAAGATTGAATAAAAACTCATCAATAAAAATGTGTAATAGGGGCCGGCTGAGTGGCTCAGTTGGTTAAGAGCTCTCTCAAGAGTGTGAGCTCTGAGCAACAGTGGTTTGATTCCTGGCCTGAGCTGAGCTGCTGCTGAGCTGCCAACAGGTGGCAAGATGGCTCAGTTAAAAAAAAAGTGTAAAATAATTACTTTAAAGACTTTTTTCATTGGAATAAAATACAACTGATGGCAATATCTTGGGAGAAAACACGATTGGGCAGACATGATGATTCCAATTCTCCACAATATAGAACACATGGAGAAAATGCTCCTGGGGTCTGGTCTGGGATGTGAGCCCGGTCTGGGATGTGAACCTTCCCAGAGATCCAGCTATTATAATTTGACAATCATGGCCTTGGATAAGAGTTACAAAATTAGCAACATCTGGGTCTTCAAATAGTTGAGTAGAGGATTTCTTTCTCAGAAATTATGTGGAGGGCTTACCATTTTCAGTGTCCGGAAGCAGACCAGGGGCTGACTACATCAGTGGCTATGCTATAATCACTGAGAGGAATATGGCGTGGCCACATAGGGACTGAGGCTTCTGGACTGGGAAATACAATAAAGGAAATCATGCAGGATGAAGCCACAATGCAGAATGTAAAGAAGGGCTCCCAAAGCCATGCCAAGAACACTGAATGCTTACCAACCTTAAAGGAAACCTGACAAGTAATGTGGAATCCAGTAGTTAACAGAAGTTATTCAGGCATTAGACCTTAACATATTTTTTGAGTGTTTAAGGGTAGCAAAAACCAGCACAAACGAGCAATGGATGCTAAGACCAACTCAGTAAGAACAGAGGATTTGTTCTTCTTTCCTGCTTCCAGCTGTGCATAAAATATTCAAGACCCACAGGTCTTATTTGCAGCCAAAGTCATTTCAAGGTTTCTCCTTGGTTGGGACAAGAATATTAGAAAATTTCTCTTGGTTTCCCCTCCCCACCTGCCCTTCCTCTTATTTATCCTGAGATAGAGTACATGTCTTATCAACAGGTCTTGAAGGAAAAACAAAGCAAAACAAAAACTAAGCGAACCACATGTTGGCAGCATCCTCAATAACATAATCTCTTTGGTAAACAAACCAAAAAGTATTTTCCCAGGATGCCAGAACTGTGGACCTCAATTCTGAAAGAGCTTAGTTGGTCTTTTATTTGTCTATTTATTTCTAATGGAAGTGCCAGTTTTCCTATTCATTTTTCAGCCTCCCTTGACTGTATTCTCAAATATCTATGTAGTCAGCCATATAATCTATAGATCCGTGCTGATAGGGTCATCTACACCTGTCAATCAGATTTACTAAACACAAACTATCTACCTGGTATTCTAAGGAATAAGAAAGCCATATAGGATACATTCATTGGTCTAAAACAATGAACCAGTATTTTTTTTCATAATCAACAATAAGTCTGTGTGAGTGTATAAAGGAAATATATCATCTGGTAAAAGTGATGATTTCTGTAGCTGCTTAAAGAAAATGTGGAGATGTTAATGATAAACTTGGCATATTGAGTCTTTGGGCATAGAACATTTTGTTGTCCCATGTTTTTTCTTGCTTTTAAGTTTATCAGTTAAACTTTTGAGAATACATGCCGCTCTGTTTATCTTTCCAACACCTTTCGGGTGACAATGATTTTTACTCTCCCCTTAGTTTGATTTGTAGATTATAGCCTCATGTATACTGGTACTACTGGTTTGAGGAATAATGTGATGTTAGTGCACATGATAGAATGAATAATCATATTTGTGACCCTAGCATGATTGCTTATTTCTCTATTCTTTAGTGGCTTGGGAGAAGTTGGAGAATATGAATATCTTCAATCCTAATCCCTGGCAATTTTCAAATACAAACTAGAACTTTAACTAAATATGCTATTTCAGTTATAGGGTATGTTTGGCTATGTGCATTGGAGACATGATGTGAGGTAGCATCCCATATATAGGAACACCATAAATAGAATGGAATCTACAATCACAACTATCTTCTAAGCATTCTCTCCCAAGGTCTATTCTCCAGTCCAGTTGGGCCGTTATTTCCCCATTTCTCCAAGTGAGGGAATTAAGCCTTCCATTTTACAAGCTCATAAGGGCTATTCTTTTTATTATTATTATTGGGGAATTGGGGGATGGGAACAGTGCTGGGGAATTGGGGGAAGGGGAACAGACAAGTTGCTGTCGTTTTGTTCTTCAGTCTAGTTGTGGAGGACGTTGCTTCACTGGCCCAAGTTGGCACCATCATTGCGCTCTTCCCAGGCAGATCAGTCGCCGGCTTCTGGACAGCCACTCACTGCGGCTGCTGGCCGCTCAGGCTTGCTGCTGGCTACATACGGTAGCCCATGGCAACCCACTGTCACAGGGGCTGCAGCCTATGCCGTCGCCGGCGACTCCTGGCAGCCCAGCTCCAGGTTGAGCTGTTGTTCAGCATCTTAGCTGTGGAGGGCAGTGTCACTGGCCCTCATATGTGGGATCTGAACTGAGGCCCTCTGGCGTCCCAAGCCAGCTCTTAACCAATGTGCCACTCGGCCGGCCCAGAAGGGCTATTCTTATTCTTCTGTGCATTCTAGCTTCAAAATGGACAAATCCTTTATTCCCCATAATTTAGTCAGTTTTCACAGATTGCTTTGTTAAGAAAATTGAAAAATAAACTAAATCCACAAGTAAGTACTTTAAGGAAGGAACAAGCAACAATACAGGGTCAAGGCATAGCTTGGCACATCTGTCACACATGTCCAGGTAAAGATGATTGATTGATAGATAGGTAGGTAGATACATAGATAGACAGATAGATAGATAATTCCATCAATTATCTGAGTGGATATCTGCTTCTCTGTTATTTGCTAATCACCTAATAATACTAGTGAGTATTTAGGCATAAATGCTTGTTCTCATTCTCTCTCTCTCTCTCTCTCTCTCTCTCTCTCTCTCTCTCTCTCTCTCAAAATCTTGCATAATTCCTAATTTATGTCTGTTCTCGGTTAAAAAATGAAGGTATTCATCAGACTGCACCACTAACTTTATTGTAATAGACATTTCTTAGATATTTTTCCTGAGGAAACAAAATATTTTTGTTTTTTCTGAGACTTTTTTGTTGTTGTTGTTGCTTTTTTTGTAATTATACCTTGCAAAAATAGACTTCCTAACCAATTTCAAGGAAAAGGACTGTGTACTTGAAAATAATTAAATAAATAAATCAAATCAAATCAACAGGATTAGGACCCTCTTCATGTGAATTTTGGAACAAAACAGAGAGGCAATATTAGAGGGAAACAACAAGATCGGTAGCAAGAAAACCGAGTCAAAATCTGTATCCATTCACTTACTATTTGTTTATTTTCGATAGGTAGCATTTATGCAGACCATTAACATTCTGTTTTCACTTCTTTTTTGAATTCAAAAAGATTTCCATTCTTGGGTTTTAGCAGAAGGCCTCAAAGTGTTTCTGTAGCTAGATACCAAGTGTTCTATTAAACATGCTCTTTGTTTTTAATCTGATAATTTCCCTTTGATATTTGCTTATTGGCCAATCAGAAAAGTGAACCAATTAGTGATGGGCTCTTTCAACTTTGCTGCTGCTTCTACGGAATGCCATTGACTCTTTTAGGGTAAACTGCTATTCTAGTAAAATAAACCCTTATTTTCAGGAGCTCTACCCAGAGACTCACAATAAAAATTCACCCATGCCTATAATAACAGTAGTAGGCTAAAGTAGATACAGAGATAAAAAGATCAAAATCTTGAAAAACATTTATTTCAGTCTCCCTTCTGTAAAGTGAAAGGGATGGGAACTAATATTGTGAAATTTTCTTTTGTATTTCCAATTATTTTCTTATATGCATGTACACACACACACACACACACACACACTTTCTTCCTGTCTCTCTCACCAATTTAACAGCCAATTTGTAATGTAAAAACATTTTAAAATTTATTGAAATAACATTGTACTGCATTCTTTTCCTAATACTAATATATATGCTCACTATGGGATATTTTTATATGTGTCAGGAATACAGAAACAGTGTATTATCATGTTGGGGAAAACACACATAGACATTAGAATAAAATAGTTTCGGGTTTGTTGGTAACTGGACGAATTACTTGACCTCTCTGTGCTTCAGATTCTTTATTTGTGAACTGCATCTTGTAGAGCTATTATGAGAATTAAGTAAAATCAACTGACTAGGGGTGTGTGTGTGTGTGTGTGTGTGTGTGTGTGTGTGTGTGTGTGTGTGTCTATGCATTAATTCTTCAGCATAATACACTTTATTGACTATTTAGATACCTTCTCTTTTCTTAAGTCTTGATAGAATGATCTTCTTGGTTGGATCTGGACCTTGGCACTTTATGTGTTAATTAAATATATGTGTAAATGAATTTGAGAAAATAAGTGTGTGTGAATACGTGTATAAAATTTAAATATCTATTCATGTACTTTAATACATAAATACACACACATAAACTTTTTCCTAAGCTTATGTATTTTGGATCAATGGAGAATAAATTGATCCCAGAAGGTCTGAGTTAAAAAATTCAACAATTTATTAGTTCTTGAAGGGCAGTAACACTATTCTTTAAATGTCTGAATTTCCCATACTTCTATATACAGAATACTGTAAAATTGATTTTATTTTGTTAATTAAAAATGGCTGCCACAGAATAAGAGTGCTCTTCTAAGCTCCTGCTCCTAATTATTTGTTAAACCTGTACATTTTCACAATTCTTCAGAGTGTGAACTGAGGACAGAGTCTAACACACTCTGGGTATGGTATTCCAAGTGAGGCTATTGTTTTGAAAAGTAATCATGCCTTGGCCTCTAGAATAACTGTGTATAACCCCTTATACACCATCATCTGTTTAGTGTAAATGCAACGCTTCATCGTGCAGTCCACAGAGCTTTGCAATTTGTCTGTATTTGACACTTGAAAGATCTTTCTCTCTAGTAGTTTTCCCATTGGATTAGAAAGATCAGACTGATCTTTAATAAACCAGATACCAAGAACTTTATTATCATTATCTTGGCTGTTCTTGTAACTATCTCAACAATTCGATCATTTCTACAGTGTTTGTGACAACTCCAGCTGCAAGTCAATATGAGGTTTTGTTTTCTTGGCACTGCAGCTGTACTACAGACACTTCCTTATTCAGAAGTCCGTTATTTGTTTATTCAGAGTGAAAGGAATATTAATACTCAATATTACTGATTATCCACTATGCTCAAGCTACAGTTCTAGGCACAGGAATATAAATCATACCTTGCCACTGTGGAGCTCACCTCATAGTGGAGGAGCTATGACAAGTGAAGCCACAGAAACTATGACACAGAGTATAAAAATCATGTCCAAAGAATTCAGGGAACATATGTCATAATGATCTACCTATTATGAGAGATTAGGGAAAACATTTTGAAAAAAATTGAGCTGATTTTAGAATGAAAGTGTAAGAATTCAATTCAATGAAGAGTAAAAGAACATTCCAGGTAAAGGAAACAATGTGTATAGGAACAAAGTAGCTGAATGGAGCAGTGAACATTTGATAAACTGAACTACGTCTTATACGGTTGAAGGCAGCAAAAAAAGAAAGAATAGGAAGAGGTATGAAACTGAAGATAGTTTCAAGACTGAACTCATGAAGCATCTTATAGACCACGTTAAGGTTTTGGTCATTATTTTAAAGGTGTGGAAATCCAATAAAAGATTTTAAATGCATGGATGTATGGGTGAGTAGAATACGCTATGGTGATCTTAGTTGGCAAAAAATCACATTGGCTGTATTGTGAAAGGGAAAATCAATTGAAAGAGAGAAAGAGACCAGCTAGTGGACCATCACTTAAGGCCAGACGATGAATGATTAAAAAGGATTAGCTTTATAATAAAGTCATGGGAGAAATAGAAACAGTGGAAATACTTTACTGAAGTGAAACCTGAAATTACTATTAATAAACTATTTTGGAGAAAGGATAGACAAAAATGTCAAAGGTGATTCCAGGTTTCTGGCTCGTGTTCTTAGTTTCCTGGACATGTCATTTCATTGATGGGGAAAATATTGGAAGAGTTACAAGGGTTATCATCATAAGTTCTGTTTTGGAAATATTACATTTTGGCTTCATATGCAATATCCAATTGACAAGTTGGGGACCGAACTAGATATATATGGTTTGAAATCAGAAATAGGGCTAGGTTATAAAAGTGGGTAAAGTAATAGATAATCAATGAATTCATCAATGTTGGTAATACTCCCTAAAGAAAGAATAGAGCAATAAGGAAACATGCTCCAGATCAAATCTTAAAAAACTTCAAGGTATATTTACTAGTTTGAGAAGGATAAATAACAAGGTGTATTTACTAGTTTGAGAAGGATAAATAAACAGAAAACACTGAGAAGAATGGCCAGAGAGAGAAGAAAAATATCAGGAATATGGTGTCATCAAAAACAAGACAAAGAGAGGATTTCCAGAAGAAAGATAATGTCAAAAGTATTGAATGTTGCAAAAAGGTCAAGTAAATAAATCTACATTAAATGTCTGTAGGCTTTAGTGATAGGGATGCCATTTTGACCTCAGCAAGAGACATTTCAACAAAAGACAGATTAGGGTAGGTTTAGAAGTTCCTGGGAAATAAAGAAAAGGAGTATTTGATGTAAAACAGCTTGTTAGAGAAGTTTGATGGTGAAGAGAATCAGAGAGAACATTAGAAGAGGAGTTGAAGCTGAACTATCATTTTCATGGATAACAGGGTAGTGGCTGGACGCAACTTGGTTTGGAGAATAGATCAGAGGCTGGAGTTATTTTATGAGAGCACAGAAAGCAAGGTAGTTATTCTGCCTTTCATGATGTCCAGTAAAATAATGTTACATAGAAACAAAATAAAAGATTTAGTAAAGATATCAGAAGATATCCTTGAATATAAACATCCATGTTTTGGAGGGGTTCAGTCAGTTTTCCCATTGTTTTCCAAAGAAAGCAAACCCCGTGGTTTTGTTTGAATGTGTTCTCGCCCAGAGGGAAAAAAAAAATGGAACAGATAATTATCTTCATAATTTTCCTTCCATTCTCTGATTCTAAATACCAGAATGACAGTATATTAGTTTTTGATAAAAGGATTTTGTTTTTCTAATGAGTGCATTATGTCTTAAATTTGTACAAATTTTGGTTTAGTACTGCTTCACACCATAAAAAAAAGCAATTCAGTGATGATAAAATATTGGAGAATTTAAAACTCATTCTCACCAAGACATTACACATTAGTATTGTTGCAGAAAAGAGGGTTCTTGGTTTTGCACAGGAAAAAACTCAAGCATGATCCAGACAAAAGGAACAAAAGAAATTTATTGGGGAATAATCCACTCCCCAGGCAGAGTAGAGACTGCCCTTAGACAAGAGACAGCCCAATCCTCCTTACAGCACTGGTTTTTATCAGTTAAGCCTTTTAATATGGGAACAAGGGGGAGGATATTCTTATAGATTTTGGAAGGGGTGGGCTTTTCCAGGAATTTGGGATATATCCCTTTTTTATCCTTATATGGTCTTCTCCAGAGGTGTCACAGCGCTGGTGGGTGTGGCATTTAGAATGGAGATGTATTACAATGATTATATAAGTGGCTGGAGGATTCTTACAGGTGACTCTCATCACTATCTTGGTCTTGGCAGTTCTGGCTGGTTCCTAATTTTACCTTGATTAACCTGCACTTCGTCTTCTTTGGCTGGTGGTTAATGGTTTTCTTGGAGGCCCTGCCCTGCCCTATCTCAGTATCTCTAGACAAAATGTTTTGCAGGCAATAATTATTATACCTGTATTCAAAAAAGGATTTATATCTATACTGGCATGTACATATTTGATATGAAAGAATAGTCTTTCAAAATATGTGATTTCTCAATATCTCACATATGAAAATATTGAATTAAAGTCATGTGCTGTGTCATTTCACTGTGAGAGCTCACCTAAGGCTTTAAAAAAATATATGCATGGAACACAATGCAGAAAATGTTATAATAATCTTCACATATAGGAAATCAGTCACATAATTCTAGGGTGATATAATTTATCTATTTATATGCCTTCAATAACGATATATCAAAGGTGCAGAGTTTACATCAGCTATTTTTAAAAAAAATTTATTGTTATTTTCAGGTGTACAGAACAATGCAATAGTTATCCTTTTCACCCCTCACAAAGTAACAAATCCCCTCCCCCCATCTACTGTCCTTCCACCCCCGATATCATGCTTATCTATTACAATTCCATTGACTCCTTTCCCACTCTCTACTCCATGTCCCGTGATTATATAATTATAGTTGACATACATTATTATTCAATACCTGTTTCAGATATACAGTGCGGTAGTCAGGCCGACTATGAAGTGGTCTCCCTATCAAGACATGAGTCCATCTGGACCCCTAAAAAATATTTACAACATTATTGATTATATTCCCCAGACTGTCTTTTCTATCCCTGAGGCCATATTGTAGTTACCAATTTGTATTGTCTCATCCCTTCCCCTTCTCCTTCATCCCCACCCCCTCCCAACTAGCAATCCTCAGTTTTTCCTCTGTGTCCCTGAGGCTATTTCTGTTTACATTTCTCATTTATTCAGCTTTTTAGATTCCACATGTAAGTGAGATCATATGGTATTTGTCTTTCTCTGACTGACTTATTTCACTTAGCATAATATTCTCTAGTTCCATCCATATTGTTGCAAATGGTACGATTTCCTTCTTCTTTATAGCTGAGTAATACTCCATTGTGTAAATGTACCATAGTTTCTTAATCCAGTTGTTTACCGATGGGCATTTCGGTTGTTTCCAAGTCTTAGCTATTGTGAATAACGCCGCAATGAACATAGGGGTACACATGTTTTTTTGGATTAATGTCTTGGGATTTTTCGGATAAATACCTAAGAGTGGGATTACTGGGTCATAAGGTAGTTCCATTTCCAGTTTTCTGAGATAACTCCATACTGATTTCCATAATGGCTGCACCAGTCTGCAGTCCCACCAGCAGCGCACCAGGGTTCCCTTTTCCCCACAACCTCGCCAGCATTTGTTGTTTGTTGATTTATTGATGATAGCCATTCTGACCTGGGTGAGGTGATATCTCATTGTGGTTTTTATTTGCATTTCCCTAATGCTAAGTGAGGTTGAACATTTTTTCATATGCCTGTTGGTCATCTGTATGTCTTCTTTGGAGAAATGTCTCTTCATATCCTCTGCCCATTTTTTAATTGGGTTGTTTTTTGGTGTTGAGTTGCATGAGCGTTTTTTATATTTTGGATATTAACCCCTTATCAGATATCTCGTTGACAAATATCTTCTCCCATTCAGTAGGCTTCCTTTTTGTTTTATTAATGGTTTCTTTTGTTGTGAAAAAAGCTTTTAAGTTTGATGTAGTCCCATATGTTCATTTTTTCTTTTACTTCCCTAGCCCGCAGGGATGTATCAGTAAAAATATTGCTCAGGGTAATGTCTGCATATTTAGACCCTGTTTTTTTTTCTAGGAGTTTTATGGTCTCAGGTCTTATATTTAAGTCTTTAATCCATTTTGAATTTGTTCTTGTATATGGTGTAAGGAGGTGGTCCAGTTTCATTTTTTTGCATGTGTCAGTCCAATTTTCCCAGCACCATTTATTAAACAGACTATCTTTACCCCAATGTAAATTCTTGCTTCCCTTGTCATAGACTAACTGCCCGTATATGCCAGGATTTAATTCTGGGCTCTCTATCTGTTCCATTGATCTATGTGCCTGTTTTTATGCCAGTACCATACTGTTTTGATTACTGTGGCCTTGTAGTACGTTCTAATGTCTGGAAGCGTGATCCCCCTGACGTTGTTCTTATTTCTCAGGGTTGCCGTGGCTATTCAGGGTGTTTTTTGGTTCCATATAAATTTTAGGATTATATTTTCTATTTCTGTGAAAAATGCCCTAGGTTGTTTGATAGGAATTGCATTGAATCTATATATTGCTTTAGGCAATATGGCCATTTTAACTATATTAATTCTTCCTATCCATGAGCATGGAATGTTTTACCATTTGTTTGTATCTTCTTTTATTTCTTTCTTCAGTGTCTTATCCAGCTATTTTTTTTTCACATAAAATGAAAAGCTTTGGGGGAAAAAAAAGACACAAGAAGCAATTAAAATTTTTCTACCTTAAATATCATAATTATAGAATGAGACATATGACATGTAGTAGCTGTCATAATTTTGTTAAAATATAAAATGATATTTTTCTCAAGGATTATAAAGATAGGTTGTTATAAGGAATAAAAACTTTTCCATAAAAATGAAGATTTGAAATGAAGTCACTAATTTCAGCTTGTTATATAGCATGTTGAAGGTCAACTTAATGAAGTAGTTATTGAACTGGGAATACTAACTTAACTTGCGACACGTTTGCTAATTTAGGATTAGTTTCTGTGCTTAAATCTAAATAAGTATGTTTGTATTTAGTATTAAATATGTGCTGTAATGATACATAATAAATATAAACCTGGATTATTGTGAAGGTAATTTACATAATTTATCATATAATTTTAACTATCAACTTTTGTTTTAAAAAATGAAGTTTTATAAAAAGCAAATAGGCAATAAACAAATCAGTTATTCTTAGCACTGGGTAAGTACAGACATGATATGTAAATGAGTTACCCTTAGGCACCTTTAAATTATGCAATAGTCCTTTTTCTTAGGAAATTAAAGGATTTAATTACCTTGGCAACATAGTTACAATACTGTACACCATTGTAATACATTATGAGAATTTGACATCATAAAATATCTTGATTTCTGGAAGAATAAAATATCTTCTTAAGGATTGACTATATCACAACCTTTTATATATCCTGTGAGATATTTACTCATCTGAAAAGAGTTAGGTACACACAAGAAAAAGAAACATATTGGCTGGAAATTGATACATTTTCCAAACTTAAAATACTTTGCATTGAAATATCAAAAAATGAGTTAGTACTTTTGTTACTTTTTATTTACCATTTAAATGGCTATTGTATTCTTATTTTTAGATTTCTGAGTAAATGATTATTTATATTAATATTTATTATTCTCTTATGATACATATTTCAATTCCATCCACTGTATTGAGTGACTAATAGGTAAGCATTTCTAAGTATTTGGAAGACTATTGTGATGATTTCTTTTTACCTCAGTAAACAGAAATATCTGTGAATAACTGTTTCTACAGCAGATACCTAGAAAAGTGAATGGTAATAGTATTTCTGCATTTCTGTAATCAATATGTTCTTTGTAAAAGTATTTTCATAGTAACATTACCAAATCGCTTCTACTTTTAGTAATTTTAGAATTTTCCCTGCCTTAATATGTAGTTTTATATATTTAAATCTGTTCATTTATCTTGGAGACTAGATTAACATAGCAGCCCTTTTCTTTCTTTGCCAATCCCAGTTAAATATCTTCTGACAAATGTAAAAAACTGCATCATTAATGTACCTGTATTTTGTTCTATATCAATTGAATTACTTTACTATGACCTCACAGTGTTAAATATTTTAAATCAGGTGTAACTTGAGGTTAAGTGCCAAGTGTCACAGCTTAACTGTTCATTTATCCTTGATTCATTTCTTGAAATACATTTGTGATTTTTTTTCTTTTTTTATTTCTTTTGTGTTGTTGTTGTTGTGTAATATTGTGATTTATAAGAAGAAATATATATTTGGTCTTATCCCAGTTTCTGGCATAGGGCTCACAAAGCTCTTGGAATTTCCTAAGTGATGATCAACTTGTCTTTTGTTATGTAAATGAGATGATTTTTGGAAAGCACCTAAAGATGGGGGCTGGTTGTCTAGTGAACCAACCATGTGTTGAGAATTAAAGCATTCCGGACCACCATCTGACCTCTGGGGAGAGAAGAGGAACTGGAGATTTATCATCAATGGCCAGGGATTTAATCAACCATGTCTAAGTAATGAAGTCTCTATAAAAACCCCCAAAGAGCAGGGTTGAGAGAGCTTCAGAGTCAGTGAACACATGGAGATGTGGGGAGAATGGTGCATGAAAGCTCCCTGCCCTTTCCCCGTACCTTGCCCTATGCCTCTCTTTCATCTGGCTTTCCTGAGTTATATCAAGTTACAGTAAACTTGTAATCTAGTAAGTGAAATGTTTCCCTGAGTTCTGTGAGCCACTCTAGCAAATTAATTGAACTCAAGGAGGTCATTGGAAGCTCCAATCTGTAGCCAGAGGGTCAGAAGCCCAGGAAACAATCTGGACTTGGCATTGGCATCTGAAATGAGGAGGAGAGGCAGTTTGGTGGGGCTGAGCCCTTAGCCTGTGGTATCTGAAGCTACCCCAGGTAGATACCCCAGTGTCAAAGTTGAGTAGAATTATAAGACACCCAGCTGGTGTCCGGAGAATTGTGTGATGGTGTAGGACCCCCTCTCTACCAACACATACACACCCCCACATCAGAATTATGATTAGGACCTTTAATATTTAAAAAAAAAACAAAAACAAAACTTAGTTTGTCTGTCAGATTTCTAGACTTCTAAGAACATTAAACCCTCTATAGTCTGAATGGAGTATCAAATATGATTGATATGACATTGAGTATTAGGAAACTAAATAAGTCATACAAATAAATTAGTTATTAGTATTAGTTCATATCAAGGAAGTCCAAATATTAATTAAAAGTTTAGAAAATGTCTTTCATTTCAAAGTAAGTAAATATTATAAATATTTAAATTATGTTTTGCTGATTTTCTATCTCATCACTCATTTGTGTCAAAAATTGTTGCAATATTAGATTAAAAAGTGTTCAGTAAGGCAGGAGCCTATATGTATTAACCTGGAAGTTTGACCTGTAGGATTGGAATATCTGAGTAGATTCTCTTCAAGATTTAAAGTTCCCAGACTTCACTGAAACTTCTGAGTCTGTAGTATTGGCCCATCTTTCTCATTAAAAATTTTTCTATCCATCAAACTAGTTTTTAGTGGTCTTTTTCCATAAGAAAAAGATACTCCAGTCTTCAGCTGACCCTACCTCCTCCCCTGACTTCCAGGATGATAAAGAGATGAAGGCACATATAATCTGTTCAGGCATATGCTGTACCTGATTATGGAGGAAAGGGGCTATAATCTCAAAAGAGTGAAATCCAGCCAACATGTACTGGCAGTGGCCTGGGGTGATCCATGCGACCGGAATGATACTGAAGGTGTTCAGTTAAGGAGACCAGGAAATAAGACCCACAACGGGACAGTTTACTGACTTGGGAATACTCATTTGGGTTATATGGATTGTATTCCTTGGGCTACAGCCAAGGGAATGGGTCTCAAAGTGTATAAATATAAATTCAAAATTACAGTAATCCCTAGAAACCTTGAAACAGAGAATGTTCACAATGAACAAGGTGGAAATACGAGATTAAGAAAGAAGAAGACGTTTAAAGTTCGTGGAAATGGGCAAGCTAGGACACATATATTATGAGAGTCATAAAGTCCCCTCAGCAAATGACATTCCATGGGAAAGCACAGACAGTGCCACATTTGGGAAGACCTCCAGGATATGCTAGTGATGAGATACCAGCATCATTAAGAAGTTCAGCGAGGGCTCTCCTCTGCACAGAATTGGGCTCACTGATAATCAATATTTTAGGGCCTCTAAAAAGAGAGGAAGCCAGTTAGTAGTGCTTAGGTACCAGAAACCAGGCATGTTAGATCATTATTATAATGTCTGAGAATTAGATTTGCAACCAAGGGGATCTGACTCATAGATATTTATGGTGATGGTTAATAAAGTTTGGCATTTTAGGGACAAAATAGATGAGCAAGAAACAAGGAGAACTGCCTAACATTGTTATTTACAAGAGAGCAATATTAGATGAACAGGAAACTGAAGGCAGTTGCACTAACAAAAACTTGAGTAGTTTCTGGAACTGATCCAGTTTTCAGACACCAAACCCACTGACAAAAGAAGTGGCTGGTTTCCCATGAAGAAGGACTGGGTAATGTCATGGCCATAACACATTGTAAAGAATTTCCTTAGTTCTTCCCTCAAGGTCATTAACTTAAGTGATTTTACAATAAGAATAGGAGACTGCCCACATGTTTTACTGTTGGGCATCAGCTCTGGGTAGACATTGACACCTGGGACCTGAAGTATCATCACCTCTCCTCACTTAGAGGGTATATGGAGGCCAGAAATAAGTGGGCGCCTGGCTGGAATCTGGCTTTCAGTGTGTCTGTAGATTTGCCTGGTGATCATTTTGCTGGTGTCTGAATATAGAACTGGGATGAACATCTTTGGAATTTGGAATAACTCTCACATTGTATCATCATGAGGAAAAGCAAGCTGGAAATCTCTAAAATTAGTTCCTGGCTAAGGAAATAGATAAAAACAATATCACATTGTAAGGGGGAAGGGATGGCAGAGATTAATGCCAATCTCAAAAATCTAAGAGATGGTGGCCTCTATAATTCCCAGTTCCATCCATGTAGAAACCAGGTGGATATTGGACAATGACTTTGGGTTACTGCAAGCTCAAATTTCTAATAGCCCTGATCAGAGTTACTGTGTCAAATATATATAACACCTTAGCTAGAACAGGTTAATTTGGCCTCGTGTATATGGTGTGTGATACTTGAATAAATACATGCATTCTTTATTTTTCAATCAGGAGAGAGAATCATAAACAGTTTATATTCACAACAACATACATTTTAATTTTTTCCTAGAGCTATGGTACCCTTCGTCTTCTGCCACGATATAATCCAAGGAGATCTGGACCATCTGAATATTCTACAGAACACCATATATTTCCACTATATCAAGGGTATGAGGACTTATAAGAACTTTAATATCATAATTTGTGGCTCAACATTTGGATATTTTGCAGTTCGGACTCTGAAGCTGCTTAAAAGGCATGACTTTGCTCTTTAGACTCTGAAACCATGAACACTGCAAACAGTCCCCCTATGCTGACTGTGCTGTCTCGTAAATCATGCTCCTTGTATGGTTGATAAGCAACACACCCTGTGCTTTCTAAACTTTGTTCTGCAGACCTGAACTGAGACTGGGGCATTAATAAATGCTTAATCATGTTTTAATCATTGTTAGTATCTAATAACCACACTGACCATTTAGTCAGCTGAACGTTGAAGGTCCAATTGCCCTCTAATTAGAAAATGAATGATGTAAGTTTAAGACTTTGTTTTCCTACCAACCCATCCCTGTTAGTCACGACCTTACAACTTGTGTCTTTACAAACCCTGTCCTATGTCTCCCACTTCAGAGCATGGGTTTGGTTCATGGCAAAGGCTTCAGTTTCTGATTTGCAAGTTATATTAGAATAAAGCTCTCTTTTAATTTCTCAGAAGAATTTTCCAGAACTATTGTTTACAGGCATCATGCTGGTCAGGCAGAAAGTGCTGGAGGCCTTGGTAAGACATGTGAGATCCAAAGAATGGGAAATAAATCCTATGAAGATTCAGACTCTGCCGTTTCAGTACAGTGTGAGGAGTCCAGTGATTCCGGGTGTGCCAGAATATCTTCTCCAAAGTTAAAGACTAATTGATGAAACTTGTATCCCCTACACAAATAAGGAAACACAAAGCCTGGGAGACCTCTTTGGGTTCTGAGGATGTATATTTCATACCTTGGGATGCTATTCTGGTCTTTATACTCGATGATGTAGAAGGCTAATAGCTTTGAGTTGGACCTGAAGCAGCAAAGAGAAGGTTCAGACTGCATAACAAGAAGTAATGCCACATAATGCAGACCTTATAATGTCTGGGTGTCAGTGTTAGAAAAAGATGCAGTGTGCAATTGAGAGTAGCTGGGAGAAGCTACAACATGGACTTTTGAGATTTTGGAGGCAAAGACATTCTATCTGCAGCAGAGAAATATATACCTTTGAAAGACAGGTATGTATATAGCGTTCTTGCCACTTTCTGAAGCAGTTTTGGAAGGCTTCTCTCGTGAGCATCTTTAGCTGCGTTGTTGTAGCTTGCTTCAATGGGTAAGTGTGTTCGAAGTGAGGGGGAATATTTTAAGGGGGATTAATGGCAACGTGTCTTTTACTGTAATAACATTTTTTTAATTTATTATTTATTTTTTTTAGCTGAGCCATCCCGCCACCTGTTGGCAGCTCACTGCTGCTCAGCTCGGGCTGACTCGAACCGCTGTTGCTCAGAGCTCAAACTCTTGAGCGAGCTCTTAACCAACTGAGCCACTCAGCCGGCCCAATAACATTTTTTTTTAAATTTAAACATACATTCACCATATTTTTAACACACCTTGTGTTTGTATGTGTGTATTATATATATATATATATATATATATATATATATATATATATATATATATATGTATACACACAAACACACACACACATGAGGCCTGCAGTTAAGTTCGCAAACTCATCCTAGAAAAAGTGCTACATACCTCATTACTGAATATCATTATGTAACCTTTGAAGTACTCCCCTTGGTAAGCTATGCACCAATGCCAGCATCTAGGCCATGCCTCAAAACAATTTTGGAACTCTTTTTCTGGAATGGCCATCAGCGCTGTCATGTATTACCTTTGATGTCCTAAATGTCATCAAAATGTCTTCCTTTCAATATTTCCTTTATCTTTGGGTAAAGAAAGAAGACATTGGGGCCAGATGGGTGAGTAGGGAGGGTGTTCCAATACAGTTATTTTGTTTACTGGCTAAAAACTGCCTCACAGACAGTGCCCTGTGAGCTGGTACATTGTCATGATACAAGAGCCATGAATTGTTGGCGAAAAGTTCAGGTCATCTAACCTTTCCATGCAGCCTTTTCAGCACTTCCAAATAGTAAACTTGGTTAACTGTTTGACGAGTTGGTACAAATTCATAATGAATAATCCCCCTGACAGCAAAAAAAAGTTAACAACTCATGGCAACAAGTTTGCAAACTTAATTGTCAGACTGTGTGTGTGTGTGTGTGTGTGTGTGTGTGTGTGTGTGTGTGTGCGCGCGCGCGTGTGGTGGAAAAGGCTCTAGCTGACTGGTTAGGAGCCTGGAAGAAAAGTATTGGAAGATCAGGGACTCAGAGAACTGCGGTAAGGACATGTGAATGAAAATATGGGAGTGGGTATGAATTCAAGATCTTTGAATCACATGCCCACCAGGGAACATCCACCACAGAAGATGCAATAAAGAGACAAGTAGACAAAATGACTCAGAACATTGGTGTCAGCCAGCATTTTCTGGGGTTCACCTTAGTGCTGGGATGATGGGCACATGAATTCAGTGGCCACCATGGAATAAATGGAAGCAATGCAAGAACTCAACTGCATGGGTTCTCCACTACTAGAGCCCATCTAGCCACTATTGCCAACCTGCCAACAACAAGATAGCTCTATGATACTATTTCTCATATTTAAAAAGTGGCCACCTGGTGACAAGTTTACTACATGTGCCTTTTCTCCCCTAGAAGGGCCGTTGGTTTGTTCTTTAGGAATAAACACTTATTTCAGGCTCCAGTTTATCTTTCCTGTCCACAGGACCTCCAGCTTCAATATCCAGAGGCTTACAGAATTCCTGATCACCAGGCATAGAATTCTACACAATATATCATGCAATCAGGGAATAACCTCTACACTAAAAAAAGTGTAGAAATGGATCCATCACCATGAGACCCACAAGTTTTATTACTTTCTGCATCATCCAGAAAACATGGGCATTTTAATGGCCTGCTGAAGATGAAGATGAAGTGATAGGGCAGAGGCAATGTCTTGTAAGGATGAGGTGTCACTCTCCAAGAAGCAGTATAGGCATTACATTGGCACTATATCTCCAAAAGAAAGGATATGTACATTCAGGAACCAAGCTGTAGAAGCACCAGTTGCTGCACCTTTCATTATTCCCCATGACCCGCTAGGAATTTCATGCTTCCTATCCCTTCAACTTCGGTTACTGTCAAGTAGAGATCCTGGCTCTAGTCCCCAACAGAAATGTGCTCTTGCCTGGAGCACAGCAAGGGCCTCAAAGCTCTACCTAAGCACTTTAGGGATCATCAGAAAACAAAATGAGTCCCTACCTTTTCAGGAATAATTGGACCTGATCTTCAGGGTGGGAGGTAAGGCTGTTGTTTCACAGTGAGGACAAGAAGGAATACGATGGAGCTTGGCTGACTCACTTGGGTGACTCACTTGGGTCACTCATGACACTCCTTTGCCTACTTCTAACTGTAAACAAAATACGGTGTTTGCAGCCTACGAAGGGTATGGCTACCAGGGCATCAGATATTTCCGGAATGAGTGTTTGGTTCATTTCACCAGATAAATCACTGTGACCAGCAAAAAAGGGGAATCTGAGTTTGGGGAGAATTTAAGAATGGATAGGGAAAGTAGGAGAAATGAGTACCAATTTGGCTCTGAGACCACTGGTGCAATTGAGTCTGGTTCTTCCCACTCTTTCCCATTTCTAATGTTCCTCTTAGGAGGAGATTCTCACAGAAATCATGGTGGAGCTTCTGCCCAAACCCACATAGAACAGTGAATCACTGTGGTGCAGTGGGTAGACTGTGGCAGACATGGAGAAGTGCTGCTCAGATTCCCCTCCAAGGGATGACTCACTGCCCAGCTGTCAGGAGTGTGTCCAGCTGTTAGCTCCAAATTTATTCTGTATTTTTTCAAGCTGAGATCATCTCTTCTTGGGTAACCATAGCTAAAGACTGAGCAACATAATGTTAGATGATAGCATGCCCTTCCTCAGGGAACAGACACAGAGCAAGGTGTTCTGACCATTTCTACCATGGAAGGGCTCTGTGGACGGGGCTAACGTTCCTCTGAAACTCTGTGTGACTGGCACAGACTTTACTGTGGTCTGATGGCTCCTCTTGCCCAGTTCTACTTCCTCGCCCTTTTCTTGACAGGCGTTACTTTATAAAACTTGCACTGCGAACTCTCTTCAGTACTTGCTTCCTTGAGGAATATACCTGTGGCAAAATGACCTAAACAGTGTATACAGTACTCTTGATTTTATCCCTGTTGCCTAAGAGAGTGCCTGAAAGATATTTATTTCTCAATAAATCTTGGTTAAATGATTTAATGCTGTGTTCTATATACGATCTCTGAGTGAAGGAGTGAAATTACTCATTATCCAATACTCCTATGTTACTTATGGCACATTCTTGAGACCAGAGATTACATGCTGTTGGAGAGCGGGAAGCTGGAGCTAAGGTACTGGTATATTTTTTCCCCTTTAAATTCAAGTAGTCTTTACTGAATGTTAAAAAAAATAAATAAACTAAGCTACTAAAAATCTCTGTAACTACCATATTTTTTGTTGTTGTTGCATGTATTTTTTTAAAAAAACCATTTATGCTGTGAACTTTTCCAGTTAAATTTATATTCATACAGGTGGCATTTGTGGTCAGTTGTAGAAAGAAATACCTAAGACACTCTCAGACTCTGATAGTCTCAAAATCTCTCTCGTGTCTCTGTGTTCCAAATCTCCTAAATCTATTGGGTTGTCAGAAAAGTCATGATGTATTTTTTCTATGTTTTCCATTGCAAAAATGTGTCATGACTTTCTGACAACCCAATAATTCACATATGTATTCATATATGAATAACATATATGTATATCTGTATATATATTTATGGATTTATTCTCAGTAATTGACTCAAGATCACGGGTGCTGGCAAGTATGGAATTTGTAGGGCAATCTGGAAGGCATGAATTCAGATAAGTGTTGATGTTACAGTCTTGAGTCTGAATTTTTCAGGGCAGACTTGAAACTGACAGATTTCCTACATTGCAGTCTTCAGGAGAATTCCTTTTTCTTCTCGAAATCTCACTTTTTTCTAAAGGCTTTCAGCTGTTTGAATGAGATTCATTTTTGGAAGCTAATCTGCTTTATTCAAAGTCTACTGATTTAAATGTTAATTGCATCTAAAAAAATGCTTTCACAGCAACATCTCAACTTGTTTGACCAATAACTAGGCACCATGGACTAGAAAAATTGACAAATAAAATTAATCTTCACAGTGTTATTTTATTTGAATGACCAAATTTAAATGCATTTCCTGTTTTGCTTTGTTTTTTTAAAGGAGAAACCTTGGAGTTGTGCTATCTCTCTTATGCCATCAGAAATAAGCTTTCCCAATTAGCTAGGAAGCCAGAAAACCAGATTTATGATTATAGGAGTTTTGATTGCAGTGATTAGAATGAAGGGGCCTGCTGTGGGGCTGGGCTTTGTAAGGATGGTCCTTGGCTCCCAGGTCCGCACTTATGAGACCAGAAATCAAGTGACCTCTGGAGGTTTAGGAACTTTAATATGTTCCCCTTTTTTTATGTTTTTGAACAACAATCTTGCTCAGAATATCTGAATAAAGTGACCTGAGGTCTCAGTGCAGAGCTACACACAGGAAATATATGAATTCTTACGGTGACAGAAAATAAAAAAAAATACCATTATCAGTTATTTTTCTTTCTCCTCTTCCATTGGACCACATACATTTCAAATTTACTGTTCAAATACTTGCATGTTAGAAAAATAGAGAACTAGACTGTGTTTTAAACAAATTCAGTCATATAGTCTCTGATTTAAGAAGAAAGATATTTAATATTTAGAAAAAGAGGAGGCAAAAAATGAAAGTTGTTAATTTTATTTTCGAGTTTACTGTCAGGCTTAATTTTATTTTAAAACTAAAGTTAGAGAAAAATTCTGACCCAGAGTAAAATTAAGATAATGCATAAAAATGCAGTTAATAATTTGAAATCAATGATTTAAAGAACATTTTTTTAATACTACACTGAAATGGAGGGTAAAATAATAGAAATGGAGAATATATGAGAAGCTCCATTTGGTTTGGGGCCAGAATCTTTGAGGAGGAGATGGATTCTCGTAAAGTTCTATTGCATGTTAAATCCACTCTCTAGCAAGGTAGACTAAACAGAAAACAACTTTACTTCATCTTGTCAAAAGATTTGATCTCTCTATCTCAAATAAATGTTCTATTTAATACAAGCATGTTTTTGAACTAAAAGCTTGTTACTGTACTGTGATTTCCTATCCATCTCCATTTAAAACAAAACAAAACTGTTTACCATAGTCTCTCTCTCCCCCCCCCTTTTTTTTATGAGACTTTATCTCTTGGTTTTCATGTCAGACATTTAAAGCAATATACTCTGCAGAATAAATCCTGAAGATATAAACAAAGTAAGATAGAATTTGAGTATAAAGAGAAATAGTCAACATTTCAAAGATTAAATCATACATGAGATCATAAATTCCCTCAGGGCATTATGTCAATTTAACTAATTTGTTCTAGAAATGCAATTGCTTTATAGTTCGAATTACCCAAGTAATATTTGACTTAGATAGAGACATGAGAGAACAATGAAGAATTATCCTTATTGTACAGTTTATAAACAAACAAGGAGATGGTAATTTTTTTCAATAGAAATGTTTGTGTAGAATTTGTGTCATAATTTATTGTTTATTTTACTGATGGCTTTAAACTCAGAAATTTGGTAAATATAATGGAGATTTACTCTCTTGATCCCATTGTTTGAGAAAGCCTTACTTCTTGTGTTTCTATTTGTGCATTTATAATGAGGTATTTAAAAGATTAGTAATCTTACTTGTTTATTCTATAATTGAAGATTTCTACATGTTGCTTTTCAGCACACAAGGTTTGTTAGTATGGATCAATTATATCATACCACATTATTACTATCTATTTCACATTTTGTTTGGAGAATATAATTGGTGGGCATTCTATTTCATAGGCAGGTATTGATGCTCAACCTCAGTAGAATTCCTGGTTATTTAAGGGTATACTGACAGGTTTTATTGAGTCTTCACTATATAGAATGAAAACCTGGTGAAAAACAAAGGTTCTCAACTGATCAATAAAGTGTCCAGAAACAGACCCACATGTATAAAATTAACTGATAATCAACAAAGTGACATTGCAGTTTAGTGGGGAAAGGGTGGTGATTTGAGTTAAAAAAAATAAAATAATGTATTATTTATGATGTGAACCCTGACTTCACAGCATAAAAAAAAAATGCCTCATATTTACCAGCATTTACCAGAACACAGCTATCCTGTTCTCCACCCGACTCAATTTTTTCACTTCACAGCTCCCAGCTCCTTTTTCCTCAACTGATGAAATGTCTTAGAAAGATACCATCGAAGGACTGATGTTCTCCATTAAATCAACAACGCTTGCACTTATGCCTATATTCTTTTTTTTTCTTTTATTAAAATAGAATCTCTACCTCTGTAATATCAAAAAATAAAACCAAAAAACACTTTTGTCTTGTGTTTTCTCCTTCTGGATATTCTTTGCAAGAGATATCTTAAATATCTCTGAATATCTAAATTTTGAGTACCCCAAAGCTGGATCTTCTCTCTCTATTCTACCATCTCTTCCTAGGGGACACAACAGCCCTATGGTTAATAACTTCAAAGTTTTATTAACAGGTTGGAGCTATCCTTGAGCTCCAGACTTGTATAGCTAGGTGAATACTTGCTATCATTACCCGTCCACATGTCTAAAACCGAAACTGAAATGGTGTCTTTCCTCCTCAAACCTGTTTTAGTCCTGTGTTCCACACATCGTAAACAGTGCTGTTAGCCACTTGGTTGCTCAAGTCAAACATATGGGTGTTCTCTTTATTGTTCTTTCAATCAGAAGTCCATCCCATCTCAGAAATACATCTCCAACTCTGCTGTTCTCTCTAGGCTCAGTGTCAGCTCCCTGATATGAATCGTAATCATTTCTGACCTTCACTTGTCTACAACTGCTGCTACTGTTACTACTGTTACTACTGTTACTACAGCTGTTGCTGCTGCTGCTGTTGCTACTACAACTGCTACTTCTACTGCTAGCGCTGCTACTACTATTGCTAATGCCATCACTTAGCTTCCTAAATCTGCTTTCTAAATGGTTCCATATCTGCTCCTCATGTTCTTCACAAAACAAAAAGCATGGCCATTTTCTATTTAAATAAACAAATATTACTTTAGTAAATTTTTATTAATCTTAGAATTTAAAAAAAAATTAAAAATCTAAAGGCCTTACTAAAATTAAAGGACCCTGCAAAGCCAGCCCCCAGTTCTCCTCTAGAGGCTTAGTAGACCTTCACTGCGTTTGTCTCCTTTCTATGCTACAAGTTCTCTAGATGTTACCAGGCAAGATTTTGTACTTACAGATTCTTCTGGAGGCTGTTTTCTTCTACTCTTTGCATGATTGACTATTTCATTTTCTTCAGCTCACTATTTAATTGCTACTTCCTCAGTTCCTCTCTAAACATTCTATTATGAGCTAGATAGGTCCCATTTACGCTGTGGGATACATCATGGTTATTTTCTTTATTGTTCTTACCAAAAATTTAGAAATGTTTATATTATTATTTATTTATTTATTTTCTGTTTTCTCCACTGGAATGTAAAACCCATGAAAATGATTTTTTTTTGTTTTTTGCTCAACAGTCAATCACTAGACTCTGGTAAAGTGAAATGCTTGATGTTTCCATTGTAGTTGATATTCAATAAATATTTTGAATTATTGATTATGTTACTCCCAGATGATGTAGATATTGATGGATTAACGCTTCATGACTCAAAGTGTGGTCTCAGACCAACAGCAGTGGCAACACCTGGAAGCTTTTTAGGTTTTCGTAGTCCACATTTTAATAAAAATCCCAGTTAGATTATATGCACATTAAAGTTTGAAAAGTACTAGATTGACACTAAGAGATTTTCTTTTAAAGAAGTACTGCCTGGGAGTCTAAAATCTTCATATCCAAGTAAGGCTAATCATAAAGTGCTCTTGGAAATAAGGAGTGTTAAGAAGTACCTAAGGGCCGGCTGAGTGGCTCAGTTGGTTAAGAGCTCGCTCAAGAGTTTGAGCTCTGAGCAACAGTGGTTCGAGTCAGCCCGAGCTGAGCAGCC
>NW_017731705.1:1443920-1477923 GCF_001890085.2 Hipposideros armiger
CCCAACACTACAAAAAAAAAAAAAAGAAGTACCTAAAATGTAGCTCATCGACTAAATGAATATAGAGTAGGTAGGAGGAATGGAATGGTTTAAGAAAGGCTTATAGACAGGTGCTAGTGAACCATATATAAAGGGAACCAAAACTATACAAACCATCCTAAGTCACCAAGCATTTTAGTTGCATAAAATTTGGACCAGGGTACATTGAAACCCAATTTTAAGTAAAGCCTATAATAAGGAATTAAAATGTCTTCCCGGGCATAAAAAGAAGTGGCAAGCATGGGGACACCTAAAATAGAGTGCTTAATATCACTTGTAGGAGATTTGTAACTTATTAGTGTGATTGCTGAGAAAGGGAAAGTTGGTTTCAGCTTTATTCTAGATGTGATTCAATGCGTGCCTCCACCACAGTTTTTATATAGTGTACTAAGAAAGAGGTTACTATGAAATAAAGTGTACTATTCCCTACCATCTTTCTGAAACACAAAATCACAGAACAAATTTCCTAAAGCATAAAAAATCAAATTGAACTGATGCCAAAAGTTAGGCTTGGGATGAACTCTTTTGTATGTACTTTTCAAATGGCTGTTGGAAGTGACAAGAATTTGAGAAACTGATATACCAACTTTCTCTGGAAGAGTAGGAATACCAACAACAGGAATTTCAGCTGATGTGGCTGAGGGTTTGGCATATGTGAGAAGAAGTAAAAGATACCTATCAGTATATTTTGATTTATTTACTATAAACACATTTTGGGTAAAAGGCAGTAAGACTTTAAATATTACAAAGCTACCTCATGAATACATTATAATTTTTCTTTACAACTTCTTATTTATTTATTTATTTATATTCATTATTTATCTAGTTAAATTTATCTGAAAACATTAATCTGTAAAGATATATGTACCCCTATGTTCATTGCGGCATTATTCACAGTGGCCAAGACATTGTGAATAATTGGATAAAGAAGATATGGTACATGTATACAATGGAATATTACTCAGGTGTAAGAAAAGATGAAATATTGTCATTTGCAACAGCATGGATGGATCACACAACTTTTTTTCTTTTATTTAAAACAACATTTTTATTGAAGTATAGCATACATATAAAATACAAAAATGATAAGTGAATTTTCATAAAGTGTATATGAATTGGATATGTTTTTCATAAAGTGTACACATAGTTGAACCTACAGCCAGGTCAAAATAATACAAGGGACAGTGTTAGGTTACATATAATATTATTTGTGGAAGTGATACAAAGTAAAACAGAGTGAGGGTTTAAAGATAATAGGGCGTGTTATTTTAATTCAGATGTAATTCACATTAAATTCCAGAAAAGTCTTTCTCAGGAAATAATGTTGAAACGGGATACCAGCATAGAGGGATGGAGCAAGCCATTCTTTTTTTTTTTTTTAAGATTTTTTTTTTCCAATTGGGGAATTGGGGGAGGGGAACAGCACTGGGGAATTGGGGGACGGGGAACAGATAAGTTGCTGTCCGTTTGTTCTTCAGTCTAGCTGTGGAGGACATTGCTCCACTGGCCCAAGTTGGCACCATCATTGCTCTCTTTCCTGGCGAGGCAGATCAGTCACCAGCTTCTGGACGGCTGCTTACTGCGGCTACTGGCCGCTAATGCTGGCTGCTGGCTACACATAGTAGCCCATGGCAACCCACTGCAGCAGGGGCTGCAGCCTACGCCGTCGCCAGCTACTCACAGCAACCCAGCTCCAGGTTGAGCTGTTGTTCAGCATCTTAGCTGTAGAGGGCAGTGTCACTGGCCCACATATGTGGGATCCGAACTGGGGCCCTCTGGCGTCCCAAGCCAGCTCTTAACCAGCACACCACTTGGCCGGCCTGAGCAAGCCATTCTTAAATCTGAAGTCAAGGAGCACCAAGCAGAAGGATGGCAAGTGCAAAGGCCCAGTGGCTGGAGTATGCTTGCGTGTTCTGTGAGCAGCAAAGACGCTGCTCTTCCATGGTGAATTTTTCCACTGCCTACATCTGATTTCAAGGCTGAAGTGAACTGTGCAGTCACCATCGCCTGTGGTTTTCCATCCTTTGTCTAGGTCCATATTTCCATGTGGTATAATTTTTCTTCTGCCTGAAGACTTCTTTTAATGGGATCACACAACTTTTTTAATTAAAATGCTTTTCTCCAGCCAAAAGGCCACCTGGTATTACAAAAAATCCTACATGGACTTTGTTAGTGGCAACATAGGATAATGAATATTTTTTTGCCGTAAGTTTTATATAGAATGCTAAATTAATTTCTCACAGCTGAATATAAACTAAATTACCAAATTTCAAATACTCAAAAAGATTGAATATATTGAACTATGAAGTTGTTCAACCATATACATCCAGATTCTTTTGAAATCAAAATAAATTTAATACAATCAAGGGGAACATGTTTTTGGATTATTTTTGCAGAAATCCTGTCTTAATATGAGATATAGCTCTAAATAACCCTGATGATGCTTTGTACAACCTCCAAATATATTTAAGTTTTGCTGATGCAAAGTAAGTTAAATTGAAAAAAAAAAAAGGGAATGTAAAAGTAAACTTAATTCCTCTTTTTCTCTGGGTATATATGTTTTGATTAGATTAAGGTATAAAAATGTACCTCAGCTGCAGTTAACTTTTCAACATATCCCAAATAGTTTTTTTATAATTTTATTTTTTACACACGATATTTTCTCAGCTTTGGATGATGCTCTTTTATCCATGGCTCCCGTAAAATGCTTGACCACCTACAAGGCCAAACTCAAGTGCACTTCCTATGGGATATATTTCCTATTATTTTATCTGATCATGTGTCAGAGATCTGTGTTAGAGTGGAAGATTGCTGAGGTCAAAGACAACATCTAATTAATATCTGTACTCCCAGGTCTAGCAAAGTGATCAACACTATTATGACCTTCCAGTGTTTCCTGAATGAATGAATAAGTACAAAGAATTCAGATTTTAGAGCAACACTTCACTATTATTGCTTTTCCAGGTTTTAGATGACAGTTCAATCTCAGAAAAGAAAGTTTGATTTTCCACTTTTATCAGTCAGAATAGGCTAACGTATAATGCTGCATTAAAATCCAAAAGTCTTGATGACTTAAAAATGAAAATTTACTTCTCTCTCATGCCTTATATCTATCATGGTTGGCAAGGTACCCTGTTCGTTGTGGTCAGAAAAGCACTCAGACTGATGGCAAGGCAGTGTCCGGACATTTGGTTGCCTATTGTTGTGGCACAGGGAGAGAATGATGAATCACATATTAGCTTCTGCCTACAATGACTAACAGCACTTGTTACATTTGATTGGCCAACACAAATTACAAGGCCAAAATTGATTCCAAGAGTAGGGAATTCCAAGGAAAGACAGGCATAACCCTATCATATGCCAGAGAGAAGCTGAGAGAATATTTGGCCAACAGTATTAATGATTACTACTACACCAAAATTTTTTCAAGTGTTATTAGATTTAGAATATAATGATCCTTCACCATCTCTCACATTGGCAAAAGGGTGTATGTGTGTGTGTGTGTGTGTGTGTGTGTGTGTGTGTGTGTGTGTGTGTGTATAAGACGGGGGTGGGTGTAAAGGGTCAATTTTTTGTGTGAACTGCTGATAACAGCTTTAATGTCGGGACAGTGTTAGCCCAGATAAAAAGCCTATTGCTAATTTAATAACAGATACAATCTATATTTGAGTGATACGAGAACTAGCTTAAGAAATGAAAAATGTATCACCCATGCTGTTTTGTGATGCTTTACGTGTTTTGAGTTATAATTGAATAAACATTCATCTATATTCTTACATATACATATGCACAGACATGCATATACATAGCATCTCACCTCAAGCCCAAGGAAAAGAAGCATCTAGAATAGCATCCTACAAATAATTGTTGGCAATCAGTAAGTTTTCACTCACTCTTATTGCTAATATAGATCACATTCAGATTTCACATAATAACTTATGAGTACTGAAAAACTTTACTAGAATCCTAAACATTATTATAAATATTAAAGGAGTTTTGTTTGAAAGTCCTTCTTCCTGTTACGTCCAAATTTATAACTATAAGATCACATAATTAAATAGCTTTGTGGTCTTACTTCACAAGCATTTGAAAAGTAAATATACAAGATATATATAAAACTTATATTTTCAAATAACATTTGTACTGACAGGGAAATCTCGAATTCAGGTATTCGGCATTATATCTAATAATTACTATATGTTATAAATAATTAGCATTGATTTTACAAATAAAATTACGAAGCATATCCCTAAACTTATTTTGTTTTGAAGGTAAACAATTATTCCTGTGAGTGATTGTAATTTAGAGGGTATAGGATTCTGAAGCTTGGAGATACCCTTATTTAAAGTATAACTGTGTTTCTAAATGCTATGTCAAATTGAGTTATATTCTGGAAAAGAATTATTGGGGCATATACAGGTCAAATTCCTTCTACACACACCATTGCAATAAAAAGTTCACCATAACAAAATGTTCATGTAAGTTCTGGCTGGCAGCCAATGTTAACAGTCCTGTAGAAGTAGTGAGAATAAATTCCCTAGTATTGAGTAAAAGCATCAAGAAGTGTTCATCTTCAAAAGTCATAGTGATATTTAATAGCCAAAAGTTTATTCTTTATTGTGATTTTGTTGAGAAATAGTTTGCTTTTTTTCCTGTGAAAAGTAGGGGTGAACTATTTGATTCTCAGCATTTAAAAATACATTCCCAGGGCCGGCCGAGTGGCACATTGGTTAAGAACTGGCTTGGGACACCAGAAGGCCCTGGTTCAGATCCCACATATGAGTGCCAGTGACACTGCCCTCCACAGCTAAGATGCTGAACAACAGCTCAACCTGGAGCTGGGCTGCTGTGAGTAGCTGGCGACGGCGTAGGCTGCAGCTGCAGTGGGTTGCCATGGGCTACCATATGTAGCCAGCAGCCAGCATGAGCGGCCAGCAGCCGTCATGAGCAGCCATCCAGAAGCCGGCAACTGATCTGCCTCGCCTAGGAAGAGTGCAATGATGGTGCCAACTTGGGCCAGTGAAGCCACGTCCTCCACAACTGGACTGAAGAACAAAATGACAGCAACTTGTCTGTTCCCCTTCCCCCAATTCCCCAATAAAAATCTTTAAAAAAATAAAAATAAAAATAAAAATAAAAAGTTCCCATAATATTTTGTCTTCTGCAGATCTAGAAATTTTAAAAAAGGGGAATTTATAACATCTGTGGTCTAAGGGAGTGAAAAGAGTCTGTGAATTTCTGAGATTTTATAAAACATTTCCTTCTATATCTGTGTCATTGAATTATAATAAATAGGTAAACATTAAATGTCAAATATTTGTTTTTTTCTGAGATCAGAAAATATTAACTTTGAGAAGCCAGAACCTAATGATAAGAAAATGGCTTCTTTAACATGGAATGGGAGGATGTTATTTGGAGGTATTTATCGTCCTTCTGGGACTGATCCTCTCTCTCCCAATTTGATCCTTACCTTTTCACACACCTAGGCTTTTTTGGGCTTATTGTGCTAAGTATTGTGATGACAGGAAAAACAGTTTTACTGTCTCTGCTTCCTTAGAGAAATACAGAGAATACACAATTTTGAGACAATATTTGAGAGGGACAAGGCAGAACATCTGTCTTTTCTTGTCCACCATGTTGCCCCTAGAGCTTGACTCAGTCCTCCTTGCTTGGACCACACTCCCTGAACTTCCGTGATTCCCATTCCCTCAACAAGCACACACAATGTCCTAAATATAAAGAGAGTATGTCTCAGGTATTGGGTGGAATTGTAGAAGTATGAGAGCAAGTCCCTCCAACCCTTCCCTTCCTCAGTGTTGGGGGAGAAAGGTGGCAGGGGTCTTATAGAACCATCTAGAGATTTATGCTACATTGGGACAGAGCAGCACATGTGCCATTATTACATGTGGTTTTAGTGACGAACATTCTGAAGGAAGCCCATAGGTGAGGGACTTGATGATTTAGTGCACTGATAAAATGAGTCCCCTGGTGAAACTCGATTGCCAGATTAGGGATGTGGGGATGCAAAGGTAAGAGAGGACGGTTGGCAAATAAATTTAGAAGGAACCTGATTGTTCAGCAGACATAAAAGAAGTTTGAAAACCTACAAATCATAAGGAACACAGAGACGGGATTCAGGGAGAATAAGGGGATGGGAAAAGGAAAGGACAGGAATTGGTAGTCTGAGAAGGACCTGTAGATCAAAAATTTGAAGTGAGTTTACTTTACATGGCAACAGACATGGCCATGCTGCTGAGAGCTCAGGCGGATGAATGTTGAGATGACTAGAAGTAGGCAATTGAGAGTCAGCAGAATGAAAGAGCTGTAGAAATTCTGGGGCTACTTCTCAAAGCAAACATGTTTGATTAGCAGTAAATAAAGTAACTCAAATTGAGGAGGTCGGATAAAGGTAGGAACCTTCATGCCACTAACAGGTCGAGTTTCGGCTGAGGAATTCAATTAACAAGACTTGGTTTGCCTAATATGTAGACTCTTGGCTGCCTAATATTCATTTTTCCATTTTTTCTTTCTAAGAGAACTGTGATTTTCTTTTGTGTGGATATGTTCCCAGTTATACGTACGCATAGCCAAGGCTCTGTTATAGCTAGGATTTGTTGTCTGATATACTCCTCGCCATTGGAAATAGCCAGGTGGCCATTTCTGGAAAGGTTTGTGCTGTGTTGTTTTGTTTATTGCTTGTTTGCTTTTAAGGAAACTTGGCTTAATTGATCTTGTTCTTTGTTGTTAGCCCTTGCCCCTTCGTATTACCTGGAACATGGATACAATAATGATGCTCAGAAGCCAACTTTTGAACATCTAGATAAAGACCTTGGGTTAAGGATGTCTGAGCAGAGTTCTAGGAGGCTGAACTCCTATGGCTTAGAAGAGCCACTTTATCAGCAGCCCTGGAGCTTCTTGCTATGTGATAAAATGAACTCTTATGTGACTAAGCCTCAACAGGCAAGTTTCTATTACAGGCAGCCCAGCATGATCCCTAACTGGGAAAGGATTTAGTAGTAATGATGTAATGTGGAAAAGGAATGCTTTAAGGAACAAAAATCTGACTCCTGGGCTGGCCGAGTGGCGCATTGGTTAAGAGCTGGCTTGGGATGCCAGAGGGCCCCGGTTCGGATCCCACATATGAGGGCCAGTCACACTGCCCTCTACAGCTAAGATGCTGAACAACAGCTCAACCTGGAGCTGGGCTGCCGTGAGTAACCGGCGACGGCGTAGGCTGCAGCCCCTGCGGCAGTGGGTTGCCATGGGCTACCATGTGTAGCCAGCAGCCAGCATGAGCGGCCAGCAGCCGCAGTGAGCAGCCATCCAGAAGCCGGCGACTGATCTGCCTCGCCCGGGAAGAGCGCAATGATGGTGCCTACTTGAGCCAGTGAAGCAACGTCCTCCACAACTAGACTGAAGAACAAAACGACAGCAACTTGTCTGTTCCCCTTACCCCAATTCCCCAGCACTGTTCCCATCCCCCGATTCCCCAATAAAAATCTTAAAAAAAATAAATCTGACTCCTTAGATGACTGACATGACCTAATAGTGAATTCACTGATTAAAAAGAAGGGCCATGTTTGGCTGGTGTCCTGCCATTTTCAATCTGCCTCTCCAGGTGTTCAGGAATAATCATAATTAAAAGAATGATAGAATTCATTTATGATTACCCACACTATGCTATTCAGTTTTACTGAAATGCTATTATTCTGTGAAATTGATCCTTAGGTTAATTTGGGGTTGGGGGGTGGGGCTTGACAGGTCAATTTTGAATAAATTAGAGGATGAAAAGTAGCATGTTCTCAAGAATCTGAAAATCAGTTGCAAAGTCACAGTTAATTTAATTATCTGGACTTACTGTCTTGGAATAATGATTAAGAATGGGAATTATAGGGCCAGCTGAGTGGCGCGTTGGTTAACAGTTGGTTTGGGATGCCAGCTCTGAGCAACAGGGCCCCAGTTCAGATTCTACATGAAGGCCAGTGATGCTGTGACCTCTACAGCTAAGATGGTGAACAACAGCTCGACCTGGAGCTGGGCTCCCATGAGTCACCTGTGTAAGCTGCAGCCCCTACCGTGAGCTACTGTGAGTGGCTGGCAGCCAGAGTGAGCTGCCATGAGCCGCCATAAGCGGCTGTCCAATGGCCGGCAAGTGACTGCCTCACCCAGGAAGAGTGCAATGATAATAACAACATGGGCCAGTGAACCGACGTCCTCCACAACTAGACTGAAGAACAAAAGGACAGCAACTTGTCTGTTCTCCTTCCCCGATTCCCCAACACTGTTCCCTTCCCTCAATTCCCCAATAAAATCTTAAAAAAAAAGGAATGAGATTTGTAATAAAATTAGCCAAAATACTGCCCATTAAAATTTTTAAGAAAAAAAAATACATGGTTTGGCTATATAATTTAAATATAAATGTTTTATAATTCAATTATATAATTTAATGATAATGATCTATTTACTTTATAAGACCATATTTCAATTTCTATTGTGCAACCTAATGAAACACCTTTGTTATCCACCATTCTCTTATACTTTCAATTGAATATTTTTAAATACAGATTCTCAGATTAAATGGATATGAAAACATGTAACTAGGACAACACTAGAACATACAGAAATGTAGCTGAGACAGCCAGTAATGTTTGATAATTCTAAATAACATATGTAGTCGGATCTGAAAATTTACTGGAGTGTGGATGGCTATATAAATTGTTGAACTGCATGGTACACCCATAATTTAAATTTTTGCTTATAGGACATCTCTGATCAGGGGGCATAAAAACTGAGCTTGGTTTAATGTAATTTAACATAAAATGACTTTGAAAGAGAAGGTAAAACTTCCCATCTTATGCAGTTCAGTCCACCAATCTTTCTTTCAATTCTATGACACACACACACACACACACACACACACACACACACACACACGATTCCGTTGTTCATTGTTTCAACAAACTCTATTTACAAATTAAGGGACCTCCAGCTATAATTCAGTATGATTTACTTCTAATAATTAATATGATAACCACTAAGCATCATCCAATTTAGAGTCCTTAGAATTGATAGTTAAGTAAAACTAATGGTATTAAAAGCACTCTTCATAAAGCAAGCCTCCTTGCCCAGATAAAATCTCTTACTACAAATGTTGGATCCTGTTTATCCTAGTAAAATCTGATTATATTCCATTCCATAGTTCAGGATGGTTTCTGTACACATGCTGCAGTTCCAAAAAGATTTTCTAGTCTTTTTCTTTATTTCTTAATGGTATTCATTAGTCTGGAAATCCTAGATCTAATAGTTCTTAAGTGTAATGTTTGAAAAAGCAATAGTTCTGAATAAGCAATTCCCACTACAAAACATGTAGTTTTTTAAAAAGTCAAGTTACCAGTTCCCCCTCAGCAATAATAGTGTATTTTGGGAAAAATTTTCTCTGATAAATATTTCCCATACATACAGCAGTTGCAGAACTTGGAGTTGCTAACAGATACTATTTCCAGGCCTAAAAGATGCCTCAATTCAATATCTTCTATCAGTCAACTCTGACAAAATGCTTTGCAAATACAAGTATATCAATATAAATTAGTTTTATTCTCATGTTACAACAACTGTATGGACCTGTATTCTTAGCAATAAGTATTTCTTAAGAGTATAACTTCTTAAAATCTGTTTTCAAAATTTGGTTAATTTGTATAAATATTAAAAATTAGAAACAATATTTTCAATCAAAGGTAATCCGAGAGCTTAGTGATAACCTGTTTGAATTTTGATATAACTTTGTTTTTTATGCATAAACATGTTAATTTTAAAATATAATTTTATAGTATTTTATATTTTACTTATTCATTCAGTAATAATTCATAGTTGTTATTCTTAAATAGAATAACTTAATATCTCATAGAATCTAGTAGTTGGAATGCATCTTAATGGCCGTGTATTCTTACTTCCCTTTATAAAATCCTTCAAAAATCTTTCTAATATCATAACATCCCTTAAATCCTACTGAATAGCCAGTAGCTTAAGAGGAAAAAGACCATTTTGGCTTAAATTTTGACATTTTATTTCAGATAGCTCTAATTGTTAGACTTATATCACTGCCACCCATCAGCCATAATTCTATACTGTAAAGTTATGGAGAACAAGAGAAAAACTCTTAAGAGTAGGAGAATCTTAGCTCTACATTAAGCAGCTATCATTTCTTCAACGCCTCCATATATAGGCATATTTTTACCCCTATTTCTGGTTGTTCTCCTTTGACACACATCAGGAGACTTCTAAAGAAATTGTTGTTCAGGGCTGGCGGAGTGACGCGTTGGTTAACAGCTGGCTTAGGACGCCAGAGGGCCCCTATCCGGATCCCACATATGAGGGCCAGTGACACTGCCCTCCACAGCTAAGATGCTGAACAACAGCTCGACCTGGAGCTGGGGTGCGTGAGTCGCCAGTGACGGTGTAGGCTGCAGCCCCTGTGGCAGTGGGTTGCCATGGGCTACCATGTATAGTCAGCAGCCAGCGTGAGCCACCGTCCAGAAGCAGGTGACTGATCTGCCTCACCCAGGAACAGCACAATGATGGTGCCAACTTGGGCCAGTGAAGCAACGTCCTCCACAACTAGACTGAAGAACAAAAGGAGAGCAACTTGTCTGTTCCCCTTCCCCCAATTCCCAGCAGTGTTCCTGTCCCCCAATTCCCCAATAAAAATCTTTATTAAAAAAAAAAAGAAATTGTTATTCATATGGGCTCTCAACAGTCTGGAATAAAATCCTGCCTCAGCAATTTACTAGTTTAAGCAGGTTATTTATCCTCTCTGTGACTCAGCTTCAAAATCTATAAAATGGGGATACTATTGTACCAAATCTATAAAATGGGGATACTAATTGTACCAAATTTTAAAAAAATAGAGATTGCGTTAGTTAATACTAAGTGTTCAGTAACGTGGCTGGCACAAAGTTAGTGCTTACTATATGCTAGCTGTGATTATCTCATTTATTTGTTTACTTTGATGTTTACCCAGCTACCTATATCTTGATGACTCTATTCATTGTCCACAAGTCTACAAAGCTTCAGATACATATAGCCAGCTCTTGTAGATATTTGAGTGTGAACTCCCAGAGGCACTCAAACTTGAAATTATCTTTCACCCTTCCAACCTTAGCCCAGACTAGCCCATCACTTAGGTAAAATCTTGGGAATAATATATGACTCTTCCCTTTTCCACTCCACCTCCTACATTCAACTGTGTTCTCACTTGAATTCTGTCCCCTCAAAAGATACGTTGAAACCTTAACTCTAGATACTTATAAATGTGACCTTATTTGGAAATAGTCTTTGTAGATGTAATCAAGTAAAGATGAGATTATGCTGGATTAGAGTGGGCCCTAAATCCAATGATCGAGAGATGTAGAAGACACATAGAAAGAGGTGAAGGCCACGTGAACAAGGAAGCAGAGATTGGAATGATGCAACTACAACACAAGGAAAGACAAATATTGCCAGCAATCACCACGCGGTAGGAAGAAGCATGGGAGAATTTTCCCTAGAGCTTTTGGAGATAGTGTAGTCTTGACGAAACCTTGATTTCAGACTTCTTGCCTCCAAAAATGGGAGAGAATATATTTATGTTTTATACCTCCAATTCATGGTACTTTGTTACAGCAGCCCTAGGAAATGAATACAAAACTGATTCTTCAGTTTTGCTTTTTTAATATTTCTGGAATCCATACCCTCACTTCTATCATCAGTATTGATTCTAACTTGGCCTTCAGGTTCTCTCCAACTGATACCTCTGCTTCTGGTCTTTCCTAAGGATCACAGAAATGATAAAACAGGGATAAACAGAAAATCACAGATAACAGGTAATGAAATGCTAAGCTGTATTATAAAGATTGAAGGATAAGGCCACGGGCACAGGCTATGCTTAATTAGAAATCTGAGTTTTACTGAGCATATGTAACTACCCTACGGCATAGTAATGGATTGATAGTATGTCGCTAGTTTATGAAGGTGTTATTTTTCAGACTTGGAGAAATATTGGTGGGGTTACTGTGTATTTCTTTCAAATTATGGATTGGGGGAACCAGACTGTTAGCAGTTTTAAATATCATCTATGTGCTGATGACTACAATTTGTATCTTCATGTTGACCTCTATATCCAAGTACTTACCTAACATTTCCACTTGGATTTCTAATAAACTATCAAACTTAACATAGGCATATTAGGACTTCATGATTTTTTTTTTTTTTGAAGAACAGGTTTTCTGTCCTAAAATTCTCTTTACCAAAACTTGCAGTGTCTGGGGGCGGCCCGTTAGCTCAGTTTGTTAGAGTGCAGGCTCATAACAACAAGGTTGCCGGTTTGATTCCCACATGGGCCAGTGAGCTGTGCCCTCTGCAACTAGATTGAAGACAACAACTTGACTTGGAGCTGATAGGGACTAGAAAAACATACTGTTCCCCTATAAAGTTTAAAAACAAACAAACAAACAAAAGCTTGCAGTGTCATGCTTGCTTCCTCTCTCACATCCCATATTTTGACATTCAGTGCATCTTCTCTGCAATATTTTTCAGAATATATCTAGAATATAATCACTTTTCAAAGCCTACAAAGCCATCAGCATAATCTGTGCCTTTGGCATCGCTGTGCTAGACCACTACTAGGGTCCCCAGGTGGTTTCTTTACTTCTGTTCTGGCCTCGCAAAATTATGTATTTTCCATAAGCAGCCAGATAATTCTTTAAAAATATAAATCAGATAATATCATTACCTGTTCAAATGTCCTAATGGGTTCTGTTACTCATAAAATATAATCCAAGGGCTTCAACAGGGTTTACACTTACTCACCTGACTTAGTACTGGTTACTACTCCCACTTTATACTATCTCACTTTTCTTGTGGCTCACTGCCCCAGCTGCCCAGGTAACTTTGGCTTTTTTGAAGAAATTAAGCATGCTCTCTTCACAACATTTGTACTTGCAGTTTCTTGAAATACTTATCCCCAAGATATTTGCATGATTTACTCCTTTCTTTTTTTCAAATGTCACCTCACAAGAGAGATTTAACTGAGCATTCATTTAAAACAAAACACAAACAACAACAAAAAACTTACAGGACTTCAAGATTTACTATGAAGCTACAATAATCAAGACAGTGTGGTACTGGCAAAAGAATAAACAAATAGATCAATAAACAGAATAAAGAGGTGAAAATTAGACCCACACAATTATACTCAACTGATTTTTTTTACAAAGGAGCCAAGGTACCTCTCTATCTCTCTCTCTCCCCCCCTCTCTCTCCATACACACACACACACACACACACACACACACACACACACACACACACACATACACACACCACGCACACACGAACTCTGACAATTACATTCATAAATTCATCTTCTTCGACTCTCCTTTGTTTTTGTTCATCGGTGAGCTCCTTTGGGACCATTTTTGCACACACCTTTCTCATGCAAAGATTTTCAGTTTTAGATTTTCCTAACTGTTTTTCTATTGATGTTTACTTGGTCGGCTATGTTTCTCACAGTCAGCTGACAATTTTGACACACAATGAAACAAATTTTTGCAATGTTTTCGTCAGTTCTGCTCGTTACTGGTTGCCCTGACCTCTCTTCATCAGTGACGCGTTCTCTCCCCTCAGAAAAACATTTAATCCATTTGTACACTGCCGTTTTCTTCAAGGCTTTATCCCATAAACTTGGACTAACATGTCCATTATTTCACTTCCACTCTTGCCAAGTTTAACAAGAAATTTAGTGTTTGTTCATTACTCTAATTCAAGCTCAGACATTCTTGCGACGGCACACAAAAAAATTCAGCAGCAATAATGAACGCCACTCAGCAGGACACCACCACACATTGACACGATCACAGCTGTGAGATACTGGTATACCAAGGTTATGAAATCTTACAGAGCCGTTTGTACAGCGTTGCCAATGTAAACACAAGGTGGCAAGTTTGTGAACTTAATTGCAGACCTTGTGTGTGTGTGTGTGTGTGTGTGTGTGTGTGTGTGTAACAGTATCTTCAACAGTGTTGCTAAAACAACTGGACATCTACACACAAAAAGGTAAATCTAAACGTAGACCTTGCACCCTTTACAAAAATTAACTCCAAATGGATCATAAGCATAAATATAGAGTGCAAAATTATAAAAATCTTCGAAGATAACACAAGAGAAAATCTAGATGGCTTTGGGTGTCGTGTATTTTAGATACAACATCAAAAGCATGATCCATGAAAAAAATAATTGATGAGCTGGACTTCATTAAAATTAATAACTTCTGCTCTACATAAGACACTGTCAAGAGAGTTATAAGTGAAGCCACAGAATGAGGGAAAACATTTTTAAAAGACGTATCTAATAAAGAACTGTTAACCAAATTATACAAGAATTCTTAAAATTCAAGAATAAGAAAACAAACAACCTGACGGGGAAAAATGGGCAAAAAGATTGGAACAAATACCTCAGTAAAGAAGATATACAGAAGGAAGAGAAGCATGGAAAAAGATGTTCAACATCATATGTCATTAGGAAATTGCAAATTGAAGCTATAGGTTACCACTGCATTCCCATTATAATGGCAAAACCCCCAAACTGACAATACCAAATTTTGGTGATCCTGTGGAACATAAGAACTCTCATTTATTGCTGGTGGGAATAAAAAATGGTACAGTCACCTAAAAAGACATTTTGCAATTGTTTTTTTAAATAAAACTAAACATACTCTTACCATACAATTCAACAATTGTACTTTTTGGTATTCGTCCAAAGGAGTTGAAAACTTAGGTTGACACAAAAACCTGAATGTGAATGTTTATAGCAGCTTTATTTATAATTGCCCAAACTTGAAGGCAACCAAGATATCTTACAACAGGGTGAATGGATAAATAAATTGTGGTACATTTAGACAATGGAGTATTTTTCAGTGCTAAAAATAAATGAGCTATCAAGGCATGAAAAGATGTGGAAGAAAATTAAGTATATATTATTAAGTAAAAGATGCCAATATGAAAAGACTTTGTATAATAGTCACCACCTTACCTGTGATGAATACATTCCAAGACCCCAGTGGATGCCTGAAACCATGGAAAATACCAAATCTTATATACACTATTTTTTTCCTATATCTACATACTTAGGATAAAGTTTAATTTATAAATTAGTCACAGTAAAAGATTAACAACTATAACTAATAATAAAATAGAAAAACTATAACAATATACTGTAACAAAAGTTATGTGAATATGGTTTTTCTCTGTTCATGTCTTTCACTCATAAAGTATTTAATGCCTTTTCTATCTTAACTAAGCACTTATCAAGCACTGTGGCCATAACTTTCACAGCTCATGAGACAGCGAAACTAGGACAAATTTCTTTTCCTTCTTCACAATTTCAAAGATAGAAGATTCATTCTTACCACATATCTTAGCAACTTCAGCATATGATTATTTTTCTTTCCGTATTAAGTAGAGAGCTGACACCTTTTCACTTAAAGGAAGAGCTTTATGGCTTCTCTTTGGCATATCCGAATTGCCAGCAGCACTATTCATAAGCTTTAGTGTCATTATTATGTAAGATAAGGGTTGCTTAAATAAGCACCTCTATACCAAGACAGTTAATCCCAAAACCTACTAAGTGTTGGCTACTAAGTAACTAACTGGCTGGGAGTGTCTACAGTGTTGAGATGTTGGTCAAATGGGTGATTCATGTCTAGGGCAGACACATGGAGATTTCTTCACGCTACTCAGAATGCCATGAAATTTAAAATTTATGAATATTTTATTTCTGAAATTCCCATTTAATATTTTTAGACTGCGGCTGAACAAGGGTAACAAACTGAAGAAACGGAAACTGCAGATAAAGGGGGACAACTGTACTGCATGATTACAACTATATGACATTCTGGAAAAGGCTAAGTTATGGAGGCGGTAAAAGTTCAGTGGTTTCCAGGGGCCCAGGGGTGAAACAAAGATGAACAGGCTGAGCACAAAGCATCTTTAAGGCACTGAAACTATTCTACATGATATTATAATTGTGGATACATGTCATTATACATTTGTCAGAAACCATAGAATGTATTAACACCAAGAGGAAACCCTAATGTAAACTGTGGGTGATTGATGTATCATTGTATAGCCATCATTTGTAACAAATACATGTCTCTTATGGGGGATGTTAATAGTGGGAGAAGGTATGCAGATGGATGGGTGGGGCAATATATTATAATGCTGTAATCCCTGCTCAATTTTGTTGTAAACATAAACTTACTCTAAAAATAAAGTTTATAAAAAAATACTAAAAGATTACCAGAGCTTATATCTTAATGAGACATTTTTCATAAGAAAGGGGCTACCAGTTGAAGATCTATTTGTAAAATATCAGACTTTGAAAGTGCCAAGTACCTGCAGTATTTTAGTGGTCACCAAGAGTCTCAAATCACAATTTAGAAAAGTAGATAAGTAAAAACAAATTTTCCTTTAAAAATTCCAATCTCAAACTATTATCCCTTATAATGCTATACCTTTTGTCACAGCAATCAACAATATTTGATATATAATTATAGTTCATTTTTTTCATCGTCTGTCTCCCCTGGTAAGACATGAGCGAGCCACATGGGATCTGGGATTTGGCCCATATTATTCACTGCTGTGACTCCTCTGCACCCAACATACTGCCCAGCAATGAAGTATTTACAACTATCTGTAGAATGAATGGAACTGGAGGGAATGGAGTTGAATGTGTGTTATATTATTAATGTTTTCCTTGTTTAAAAAATATTTGAAATGATGAACACAAAACATGAAGGCAGTTAAATTTGTGTGGGAAATACTCATTTGTCCATTAGATTATTTTCTATACTTTTCCATATGTTTGAAATACTTCATAACTAAACTTAAAAATCTCTGTTAAGTACTTAGAGTAGGTTTAGAATTCAGTAAAATATTGAGAGAGAAAATACCAAAATCTTGGAGAATATAATCAAATTTTTTAGTTTGTGCATAAAGAATGTACTGTTTTTTGAAATGTCTATACAGAAAGCCTGACCATGGCTTTTTAGTGTTTCCATGTAAAACATCCTATCAGGCCTATCCATTCTTGATGAAAATCATTTCTATCCTGTTAGGAGCATGTCATCTTACTCTTTAGAAATAAAACAAGGTGGCATAAAGTACTTTCATTGTACATTTAAGAGTTTTATGTATAAATATTTCTTCATCTTTAGACAAACTGTGTTTCATTCTTATTTAGTTATAAAACTAGGGAATTACTTCTATGTCTTGTCAAACACTGGTAACTTGGTTTTGTGGTTATTGTACTTGAGGTTAATTTTGAATGTAGCCAGAGACAGAGTCCAGAGCCAGTGGTGTCACCTAGTGAGCTCAGCTGCTTTTGTTCCGGTTGTTCTTGAGAATCGCCTACCTCCAGAAAACACTGACCTAATTGGTGCCCTTGCTGTTTGTATCTAGGGAAAAGCTGCAAACTGAATACACAAAAACAGATCCTCATAAATAAACCAAAACATGTGTAAGATGATTTGTATCACTAAGGAAATATGAAACAAATCAATATGGTTGAGAAACTGAAAGAAGCCAAATGTGATTTTGGAATGGCTTTAAATTTGGCGGGTTTTTCATTAAGAGTAATTTAAAGTTTCCAGTTGAGAAAACTGAGAGGCTTGAAATAAATTATGCCACATGTCCAGCTGAAGCCACATGTTTCTTTTCAAAATAGGTAGTATTAAGCAACTAATTAATTAAGACCATTTAAAAAAAACACCTATCTAACAGATATATTAATGAAATAAATAACCTAATTATTTTTGGTTTATTATAGAATTAATTTAACGTATTTATAGATATTAAATCAGTATAGAATGCATTTCCATCCTTTTATGGTTTCTCTTCTGAGGATGTTAAGGACCTGGTTACAAGTTAACATCTTCAGCATTACCTTGATACCGCCAAGTATATTTCAAAACTACTCAATAATTCAATGATTTAGGATGGCAGTGCATTCTTAGAAGTTCCAAGTAGTTATTGAAAGATAAAATGTTTTTAGTTTTTTTGCTTTTTTTATAAATAATAAAATTTCTAAAACATTTAAGTGAAATCCTAGGTTAACACTTTCCATATTCCTTTCAGATGGTTCCTAAAAAAATAGTTTGGGAAATGCTGAAGAATTTATTTCTGTTCTCAGAGGCATATACCCTACATTAAAAAATTAAAGGCACACAGGAGACATGTAATTAAAAAGAAAACAATTTGTCCAAACATATTCATTTACAGAGGTCTTTCTTCCTAACACAACAATTAACATTCCTCTGGTTAATGAAAACAACACAAAGATCTATAAAACTAATTCAACTCCGAAAAGTTATATTCATGTTATTTGTTCTTCACTGCAGGTACTTTAAATTGATATCCTAGGAATTGTCACGGAGCACGTCAGATCATGAACACTGTGCCAAGTGACTGCATCAGAACATGTTTTGAACCCTGGAGAGGTAGGAGAAGCCCAAATTACCTCTTGGAATTGCTCTGGGAGTCTAACTCACCATGTTCTCCTAAGGCAAAACTGGCGAGCATCAGCATCAAAGCATCATTATTACTGTCATCACATTATTGGATGATCTTATCAAGGGCATGGGCTTCCGTTGCTTCACTTAACGCACACAGCAGTTGTGTAAGGTGGCTGTCTTTAACATACTGTTCAACAGATAAGGAAACTGGGACCCAGACAGTTTAAGACACTGGCTCAGGGATATACCATTAGGTGCACAGAACCATAAACCAAGCTGAGGCTGTTTAGCTCCAAATTATAACAAGCACCGTGCATATTTTATTCCTTAGAACCAATGTTTCAGATTAGGCTTCAGAAACCTTCAATTGTTTCTCTGTTTTTACTGACATAATTTGGGGCTGCTGCTTTAACCCCATATTGACTATAAAAAAAAAGCCAAGTGCCTTGAAAATAAGCATATGTATTTTTACACATAAAATGTATTATATAAAAAACTTTGGGTAAGCAAAATTTTAAGAAGACTAATTACCTGGGGAAAATATTGAAATAACTTGCACTACCATTTTTATCTATTTCCTCCACTATTTTGCTATAGAAATTATTTGTATACATATGAAAATACAGCAAAATTGTTGGTAGTTGATTTTTACTTGCAAACATTTATGAATATTTCTGTGTGTATATAATATAAATGTGCCATCATTTTAATAACTAAACAGTGTTCCTTCAAAGGATATAGAACAGTTATTTGCCCAATCTCCAATTCCTAGACATATACATATGTAGACATTTCCAATTTGTTTGTTTTTGGTCTCTCTCTCTGTCTCTCTGTCTCTCTCTACGTGTGTGTGTGTGTGTGTGTGTGTGTGTGTGTGTGTGTGTGTGTGTTTTCAGTTCACAAAACACTGGCAGTTCTCTCTAAAACAGCCCCTACTCTCCAAGTTCTTCAACTCCCATGTGGTAGTGGGTACTGAGTGATGCAGAGTCCCTCCACAGTAGTTTGGCACTGGCTGCATCGATTATTCAGCATCTTGTTCTATGCACTTGGACATTACTGTATTGCTTGAAATTTTGAGACTCTGCTAAAATGCTAGGAAAGGAAGGAAAAAATTAAACCCTTTGGCAAAGTCAAACACATCGGCTTATAATTATGTTCTTTATCTCTGAAGCAGACACCAAATACCTAAGAAATAAAACTTACAATCCAAAAACTTTTGTCTTGATCTTTCCCACTAAACCATTCAGGGTACTTTGGTTGCAAGTAACAGAGATATCCCTGACTATAAGAAATCGAAATTTTTGGAAGGATAAGATTGCATACACGGTTAACAACAATAACTGAAAATGAAAATTAAAAACAAAAACAAAAGCTAAGAACCAGACTTGAAACAGACCGGAATGAAGGTGGTCATACTGAAGGCCAGCACTTAAGAGCTACCACTGGAATGCTAGAAATTCATCTGGAGATAGATAGTTAGAGAAGGAGTCTGACGTCAGAAGCTTCCAGGCATTCCTTTAACTTCTCTGGTGGTGGAAACATCTTGCTTTACCTTCCCACTACCTACAGGGTATGTGGAGTGGGGAGGTGATGTCCCAGAAAGAACCCAAAAGTCAACAAAAGTCAACCACACACTCAGAAACTTCTCCTACAGCTCAGCACTGGAAGATCTTGATATGTTCAAATATTTCTTTGATATTTCCATTCCAAGGACATCAACACTAGAACAATTTTATTATATGGTAGAATTTGTTAGATTTTATTCAGCTTATCTAATCAATTTATAGTAATTCTACTCACATGTAATATAGATGAAAATCTCTATATGAAACGTTTTTATTATTTCAAAAGTTAACTTACAAAAAAAAATCTATAATAGAAAACATACTTTTGTTCTACTGCCAAATGGGACTTAAAGCATAAAAATAGTAACTTAATTTTAAAATATGGCAGAAATTCCTGTATTGCAAAATAAACAATCTTAAATATAGAATGTCTGGGGAATTCTGGTACAGACCCCTGGTGTTTTAATGCTACTTCATATTATCCAGTGAAGCACCATTTCAAAAATCATGAATTTGCATCATAAAGTACAAATTTAAAAAAAATCAACCCTTATATATTTTTCTATATTATGTATCAATTAGAACCTCTGCTGATGATGAATTAATGTTGATCCAGTTTGATGAATGAAATGTCACAAATAATTTCTGGGAGATAATTGTTGGGACAGTAGATAGGAAACAGGAGGCCTCAACTCACTGTGGAATATGACAATAGGGACTTTAAACGGCAGAAGCACAAATACTGAAGCAAAACATCCTCTGACATATTAGTGACCTGAGAAGAATTGTTGTTTCCTTCATCACTTTACTATTACATTACTTAGCGCTCTGATGGACTCTAGGGTAATATAACTGAAAATTTAAAGCCAACTTACTCTAGATGCAATGCTTCAGATGCCTCTGTCCATCAGACTGGAAACCATTTTTTCTTCAATGAATTAGCATGCTAATGCCACACTTGGGATTCTGCTGAATATGACCTCAGTACTTAGAATGAACAAGGAGGGACTGAACTTGAAACTAAGTGACAGGGTGCATTGATACTTCTCCTGAGAAAATTTTATCTCCAGGTTCTTAACATGTTATCAGTAGGACATGGCAAATCTGGGATTATCAATGAGCTAAGACATGGTGGTGAGATACCTCAAAAAAAAAAACCACAAAAAAACAGTCAGTGTTGCTAAAAAGAGTAAGTGGCCCAGGTGATTAACCAGTTGGCACCATCATTTTTTTACTATTTACCTAGTTGAGGGGCAAAATTTTAGTCACACTACTAAGAAAATTGAATTACAAGATATGTAAAAAAATTAAACAAAACATAAAAGAATGTGAACACACATACGAAATCTGAGGATAGTTTCACATAAAGAAAACTGGATATTGGGAAAAAGAGATATGACTTTTCTTTTTCCTTTTTTTAAAGCTGCATCTGAGAATCAGGAATTAAGCTAAATCATTATCAAGCACGAATGTGACAGTTCTGAGCCCAGAATGTGCACGTGGAGTTCAATCCCACTATGCAATACTTAAAAGTCTGTTGAATGGATTTCCTTCTCCCTGAAGTTTTCCCATAGCTTAAGGAATTTCTCCTGATCTAGCAATCTTTCTCTCAAAATTTTCTTCTCATATGATTTCTCCCCAATTATGTCCTTTTTGACATATACCCAGATGCGTCTTCCTTGTTTGTCCTTTTAGATTGCTGAACTTCTTGGATTTGCCAGTTAACACTTTTAGTTGAATGGCCTTATAATTGTTGTGTATATGGCTTGTTCACTGAATGGCAGCAAATGATGGGGCTTACCCATTTATCAGGCATCAGCAAGCAAACAGTGGTTTACTTAGCTTTAAGGAGATAGGTTGGGAGGTGAGGAGGAAGGCAGAGAAAAGACAGTCAACTGCCTAAAGAAACTTGTCACTATAGATAGCAGTTGGAGAAGCCTTAATCCTCTGTGGTAGAAGCTCTCAAAGAGTGATCTGTATATAATCCTGAGTTGGCTATTTTCTACAGTTTTGCACGATTCTATTGTGCAGCCAGGAATGAGAACTGCTGTTATATCTGTGACCTTTGGGGGTCCTTGAAGACCTTTTCAATGAGCTCCCGAGATCAAAACTATTTAAATAATAACTGATTTAGGTCACTTGCCTTTTTCACTTTTATTCTCTCTTAACTGTACAGTATGTTTTTTCAATGGCTCCATGATATGTGATATCAACAGATGGAAAGCAGAAGCAGAAAGTTGAATACAGCTGTATTTTATTAAGCCAGATATTAACAATGCTTATAAAAACATAAATAATACATAGTACTCATCACTTTTAAAAAAATAGAGCTATTTAAAAGATGTGTTATTTACATCAAGTAGGGGTTTATTATTATTTTTAAATGGATTAATAAATATTGTTTCAGTTTTAGTTTCTAATCAGTGAATATTAATTGAATCCAAATAAACAATAACTCTTTGGGATTTTCAATAATTTTTAGGAGTATATAGGGATCCTGAGACCAAAAATATTGAGAACTGCTGCTCTGTGGAGTGACAGAAACTCAAGAAGTTTTGAGAGGCTCAAAAGCCTCTAGATAAATAGAAGCTTTCTCTAGATCTGTTCAAAGAGGTGTGCTAGGCATAGGTGATATTTACCAATGTGATGCATAGTTGAGGACTTTAAATTTAACAAGATGCATATTCAGATCTTACATACGCTGAACAACACATATGCAGAATACTAGCAACTTATTTATACTTCTATACCTTTGGAACACTGTTGGGGCTTTCCATCTGAACCCTAGCTTCCACCCTGGAGCCACTGACCACTGGTGCTGTTTCTCTGTGTTGAGACGAATATTTCACACTCTCGGGGTTTGATGACATTAGGCAATAAAATATTCAATTAACTGCTCTTACTTTATTCCCATGTTGACTGTGGAATTATGTAATTTTAATTTAATTTGCCTATAGGGAAGGAATATGCTGATCAGTAAATAGAAGTATTCAGTCCTCTTGATAGCTAGATGCTTTACTTAATAATAATTAGGTTTCACTTGGTTGCCATGTAAATTAAACTTTTGTGAGTGTGGTTAGCCTGATTTAATCCCCTAGTAACTAACTGACTGAGGGTGCACAATCACATTTTTAAGCCTAACATGCTGAGTACCATGCACTAGAAATAAAATTCCTGTCAAGAGAGGACCTCTTCATGGAAGCCACCCTTCCCTTCTCTCTTAAACATGTCTTTGAAATTTGCAGTAATGGGTTAAAATTCATTTTACTTGGCTTTCGGCCCATAAGAGGCACCAAATGCCTAACCGCCATTATGACCACCTATGTCAACCTGCACCCACTATACACATTCAGTGTTGAAAGATTTGTTCAGTATATAGGTTTTATCCAAGTTTTTTTATGTGTCTTAAATATTATGGGAAACTATACTACCATTCCACTTCATAGAAAAAAGAAAATGCAACTGAAGAGTGAATTGCCCATTGATCTCCATAAAAACACTTAGTCTGTTTGAGCACTGAGTGCTCTTAGAAGCTTATTGAACTTTTGAGCTATAACTTTAGCTTTTACACTAACTCTTTACAGCCATGGTTTCAGCCAGAGAGATAAATGTTTTAAATTAGGTGTCCAAGAAAACCATTAACCTTTTCAGGTAAATTGTGTTATTTCCTTCACTGCTATGAATTGTATAACTAAAAATAATGTTGTATACACAGACGAAAGATGTTACTTGTGACCCACCATAAAAAAGGATGTTACAGAGTTGCATTTTTTAGAATGATGGATTTGTGCTGATGATACCATACTCATCACCGAGTTGCCCCGTAGCATATGCCTCTGTGGTTCACTGCATTTCATTGAGAAGCCTGTGGCTCCTGTCAGCCTGTGTTAACAAAATAACAACAAAAACCTTGAGGCTCATACAATCTTCATTCTCCATACAGCCAGCTGGTACATGGAGTTTGCTTACCTGCCTGATAGTCACCATCATTTTATAATGAAGTTTCCTCTCAAAACAACATTCACTTTGTCTACCTTGCATCTAGAACTATGGATGGACTAGACACGTGTATTAAGCCAGAATTGTCATATTTCTCTACCGAAGGATAATTTCATCCTCCTTCCCTCCCCATTTAGTTTCTTGAAAGCAATGGAGCACATATTTAGAACAATTAAGCATAGGTCAATTATATATTCTGTAACCGTGGAACAATTCATTCTCCACATACTAAAAAATTCTAATATCTATTGTTCACTCAGGAACAAAATAATTAGACCAGAGAATTCTGGCCTGGAGTGGTCTGAATACAAATGGGCTGATAGAGAATAATTTTCCATCTATATGAAAACAAAATAACAGTGAAATCATTTTTTTCCCCTCACACACTTTCCTATGGTTTTCACCCATAGGATATGTTAAGAATTTATCAGGCAGAAAATTGTAAAAGAGATGTGTCTCGTCAGTATTAAGAATGTCATGGCTTTGCAGCTGTTCCACACTAAGGCTAACATATTGAGGGAAGAGAAAGCCCTTCACACTGTTCTCAGAGGGAATAAGTAAAGGCTCCATTGCTTGCAAAGGCTGGAGAAAATTCAAGTCAAATAGAACTAACAATAGAAATGTGAGGATATGAATACCTCTCTCAGCAATGACAAAGATCACATGAACTGCAGAAATCCCTCTTTCTATCTTTACTTACTGCTTCAGACAATCTGCCCAATGGCAAGCAGTAACTATTGAAGTCAAAAGCAGTTTTAGGGCGTGATCTTTGGTGTGTCATTTTGTTGTAGAAGGATTTTAGTTATGAGCACTATTTTTTAAATACACTTCTTCATTTAAAATGTACCTGCACCAGGAGTCACACATGTATGGGGTGTGCATAGAGATATTCATATACAAACATTAAGATATTTTCTAGTAGATAAAATATCAATCTCATTGTGACTAGTCAAATGGAAAGCAGTTAAAATAGTTAAGTAATATATCAATAGAAATGCATCTCCCATTTCTGTAGTAAAATAAAAACAAAATAAATTTTCTCTAACATGAGCAATTTAACCATAAATAGTAGCTAGTTCCTTTATTTAGATCCTATATTAAGTGCACAAATAACAACTACATAGAAAACTGGTTTGCTTTGAAATCATGAGGTGTGATCAAACAATACGGTGAATATTTAAATTTAAAAGAATTATCACAATAAAGACACATTAGCATTAATCCCTCTCAAAATATTCCTCCTCACTTTGAACACATTTATCTCATCATTCTTGCCACTTTCTGAAGCAATTCTGGAAGTCCTCTTTCATGAGTGTCTTTAGTTTTGCTGTCGTGGCTGCCTCAATGTCCTGAATTGATTCAAAGCCTTTACCTTTCATGGTCTGTTTGACTTTGGGGAAGAGCCAGAAGTTGCATGGTGCCAGATCCAGTAAAAAAGGTGGATAAAGACACACCGTAATGTTTTTATTTGATAGAAATTGCTGTACCAGAGGCGATGTGTAACGTGGAGCATTGTCATGATGGAGGATGAAACTGTTTGCCCATTTCATGTTAATGTGATGTTTGTGATCCATGATTTATAGCACACTTTAAAACACACCTTCTCCCAACCATAGCTCACACCTGACTGACTGCACCAAACAAGTTGAAACTTGTCACACACTGTTACTAAGTTTCCACGTGTTGCTGTCTGTATTAAAGATCCCTGCCTTTCCATTGGATGGCGCTCGGCAACAGCATTCACCATATTTTTAGATCACAATAGAAAGTCTTCATGTCACATATCACTTCTGGTGCCACAATTTCTGTCAAATAAAAACATTACTGTGTGTCCTCATCCACTTTATTCACTGGATCTGGCACCGTGCAACTTATGGCTCTTCCCCAAAGTCAAAATGACCATGAAAAAAAAAATGTTTTGAATCAGTTCAGAATATGGAAGCAGCCACGACAGTGCAACTAAAGGCACACATTAAAGAGGACTCCCAAAATTGCTTTAGAAAGTGACAAGAACGATGGGATAAGTGTATTCAAAGTGAGGGGGAGTATTTTGAGGGGAATTAATGGCAATGTGTCTTCTACTCTAATACATTTTTCCTTATTTAAACATTCACTGTATTGTCTGATCACACCTCATATCTTTATGAGCGTATAATACAGTAATCAAACTAAAAGATTTTTCAATTTTCAAAGTATTATTTATTAGCATGTACTATAATAGATATATAGGCAATAGATATATGAAGAGTATACAACAGAATTAATCCTAGCCTTCAAAACTTAACTGTAGCCAGTTACAACATAGTATAAACTATTAGAAAACAAAACATCATAAAATATTGCATAAAACATTTACCTGTATATAAATCTGGGTCACATGATAATTCTCCAATTATGGAGAGTCACTTTTGGAGCACTGATTTTATTTGAGTTACCTATCTCTTGGGAGGCTTGTAGCACCAAGATAAAGACTTTATGCTTTCTTTGATTTACGCAGACCCAGGAGTGTCTTGACAATATCTTTTTTTACCCTTTACACCAAATGGATTTAATCTCCTTGGTTGCCATAAAGAAGTGGGAGCATATTCTGTGATACTTATAGGCTATTATAATGATACAATCCGAAATCAACTCAAAAGCATTTCTCAGGAGCTGAGCTATCCCATGTTCCAGTCTCAGGACCAGTCCTAGTAAATCCAACAGGTAGAGGAGATAAAACAACTTAAAATCCTTAACATTGAATTTACAGATTTTTCAGTGGTTTCAAGAAACTAGAAGCTAGGTTGGGGGGGGAATATCTCAGTTTTTTCAAACACACATGCTTTGATTTATATAATTTATACAAAACATCAGCCCCCTTTAATCTTTGTTCTCTGGTTGACTGAGCTCATATTTTGGCCTCCTACCTCTGTTGTTTTTGCTTATAACATCAAAAGAAACTTTTAGTGACTCCTTTTTTAATGTCAAAATTTGTCTTATTTATCTACTTTAAATTAATTTGTATATAATAAGGACATTGTTTTGGGATCCTAAGTTACCTTGTTTGTTTTATGGTCAGTATTTTCCCTATGTTAATCCTAATTCTAAGTTGATTTTATGTAAATGTGAATAACCATAGGATGCTTCTGCATCGACTATTATGCAAAGCATCAGATGCTTGTTTTTTGTTATATTGTATAGAAAGCATTTGGTTGTACACTGACATGTCCATTTTTCCACAGTCCTTGTATTTTTTATATAAACCTGTTCTTCATATATTTTAGAGTGAAATTCACATATATTGTTTTACTCTTTGTCATTCTAAATATCTGACTATGATTTTTAAATAGGACATTTTGACAGCAAAGTGATTATGAAAATACAAAATGATTATGAATGAATAAATTTATTAAACTACTGATTTGCTTCATTGTTTATGGCCAACTAAGCATGGTTAGGGACTTTGAAGGACCAAGTTTGAAAGTTTGATGACATGTCTGTGGAACAGGTATGTAGATGTAAACCTATGAATGTGTAGAAAGAGTGAGACTATTTGGGGCCATGTGAATGCCTCCAGTCATATTGAGTCCTACTGCTCAAGATATTTTGTGTAGACACTCTACAGAATCATTACTTTCAGGCATTCAAGGAATCCCTCTGTGTAGCTTCTATTTAATTGCTTCTAATGTGATTTGTTTGTTTATTTATTTGGTACAAACTTTTAATTGTATATATATATATATATATATATATATATATATATATATGTAACTAAAAAGTACATTAGAGATAAGAATATAAATCAATGAATTTCCACAATGTAAACAGGCCTGTGTAATCAGTACTCATATCAATAAACAATATTAGCAGCATCCCAGAACCTATTCTGGCCCATTTCAGCAATACCAACTTTTGGATTTCCAGTCAAGATGGCAGAGTAGGTGCCTCCTCTCCTGACCACATCAAAATTACAACTAAACTGCAGAAAAACCATCATTGAGAATCACCCAAAATCTAGCTGAAGCGAAGCCCTACAACTAAGAACATACAGAAGGAGCCACATAGAGACTGGTAGGAGGGCAGAGATGCGGAATGAGCTAATCTCATACCCACATGTAAACATTAAAAATAAGGAGGGATATTTTGACTGCAGAGGTTCCCTCCCACCTGAAAGAGTGAGGGGTTCAAGTCCCACAGCAGGTAACTCAGCCCAGAGTTCCAGCATGAGGGAGAGAAGTCCCCACAACTTCTGTTTGTGAAAAACAGCTGAATGAAACAAGGGCAGCTACAACCCCAGGCGATCCTACCAAAGGGTGCACACATGAACTTACTTGCTGTAGAACTCACTTGCTCTGCACTCCAGCACTGGAGCATCAGATTTCAGGTGCCAGAGACATATGGGGAGGAACTGAGTTGTCTGGCTTCAGAGTGAGGGCTGGAGGAGAAGCTTTCTCCAGATGGAGGAGCTGGCAGAAGCCATTGTTTCTTTGTTGAGCTCTCACCCATCCTGGTGTGCAAATGTAGCTGGTCAGCAAATTTGAGTCTCTATCCACTTGGCTATTCACCCTGCCCTGGTGATTTCATTAAATGCTGCACCATCCAAGTTACTGGCACACTCAAATTGCTTCCAGTGGCTTTTCCATAGTAATAGCCTGTCTTGCCTCATGCTGTGGAGTTTCCTAAAATATCTCAAATGTTCACAAAACCCAAACAAGCAGCATCTGGCTTCTGTGTGTCCCGTACCTTTTTCTGAACAGGCTTAAGCCCAGTACTAGCAGCAGTAAACATCAGTCCATGGCTTCACCTCTTAAGGCACTTCCAAGCCCATTGCAGGTGGCAGCCATTTGCAGATTGCTTTATCACACATGCCAAGTGGCCCTGGACAGGTGAAGGCTGAAATTGGCCTGCGGCAGGGACCCTCCCAGGAGGCCTCTGGGCAGGTGTGCCCAGTGGCCAGCTTTGGACCAAGCCAGAGCATTATCCACTCACCTGCAAGGATGACACACTCAAATGCAAGGCTGAGCAAGTACCAGAGACCTGATAAAGCAAATTCTGTTCTGAAGGGTCATCCCCTGCTCCATAAGTCCTCCACTCTAGCCATGGCCAGTCCTCACACCAATCAGGGAGGGATCAGTCCCTCCCACTGATGTGCAAACAGCAGTCAAGGCTCAACTACAATAGAAGGACACATACAACCTACACAAGGAACACACCTAAAGTACCAGGCTCAGGTGGCCAGTGGGTTCCACAAGATACCTACTACTTAAGTCCTCTCTACTAATACTGGGAGACATAGTAGCCCTACCTAACACAAGGAAACAAGAACAAGGAGGCAGCCAAACTGGGAAGACAAGGAAACATGTTCCAAATGAAAGCACAGAACAAAGCTACAGACAAAAAACTAAACAAAATGGAGACAAGTAATCTACCAGATGTAAAGTTCAAAACACTTGTGTAAGGATACTCAATGATCTCAGGGAGAACTTCAACAAAGAGAAAACATAAAAATGTACCAGTCAGAAATGAAGAATACATTAGAAGGCATCAACAGTATATGAGGTAGAGGATTGAATCAGCAATTTAGAAGATAAGGTAGCAAAAAACACCCAATTAGAAGAGAAAAAGAAGAAAGAATCCCAAAAAAAAAAATAAGGACAATTTAAGGGGTCTCTGGGACAACATCAAGAATACTAACATTTGGGGCTGTCCGAGTGGCGCAATGGTTAAGAACTGGCTTGGGATGCCAGAGGGCCCCAGTTCGGATCCCACATATGAGGGCCAGTGACACTGCCCTCTACAGCTAAGATGCTGAACAACAGCTCAACCTGGAGCTGGGCTGCCGTGAGTCTCCAGCGATGGCGTAGGCTGCAGCCCCTGTGGCAGTGGGTTGCCATGGGCTACCATATGTAGCCAGCAGCCAGCGTGAGCGGCCAGCAGCCGCAGTGAGCGGCCCTCCAGAAGCCGGCGACTGATCTGCCTCATCCAGGAAGAGCGCAATGATGGTGCCAACTTGGGCCAGTGAAGCAACGTCCTCCACAACTAGACTGAAGAACAAAACGACAGCAACTTGTCTGTTCCCCTTCCCCCAATTCCCCAGCACTGTTTCCATCCCCCCAATTCCCCAATAAAAATATTTAAAAAAAAAAAAGAATACCAACATTTGCATCATAGGGGTACCAGAAGGAGCAGAGAGAGAGCAAGGAATTGAAAACCTACTTATAAAAAAAATGATGGGAAACTTCCCTAACCTGGTGAAGAAAATAGACATGCAAGTCTAGGAAGTGCAGAGTGTCCCAAACAAGACCCCAAACAGGCCCACACCAAGACACATCATAATTAAAATGCCAAAGGTTAAAGACAAAAAAAGAATCTTAAAAGCAGCAAGAGAAAGCCTTTAGTTACCTACAAAGGAGCTCCCATAAAATGATCAGCTGATTTCTCAACAGAAACTAGTAAGGCCAGAAGGGCCTGGCAGAAAATATTCAAAGTGATGAAAAGCAAGGACCTACAAACAAGATTATTCTATGCCACAAAGCTATCACTTAAAATTGAAGGACAGATAAAGAGCTTCCCAGACACACAAAAAAAAGCTAAAGGAGTTCATCACCACAATCCAGTATTATAAAAAATGGTAGAGGGGCTCCTTTAAGTAGAAAAGAATTAAAAATATGAATAATAAAATGGCAATAACTACATACCTATCAACAATTACTTTAAAAGTAAATGGGTTAAATGCTCCAATCAAAAGATAAGGTAGGCCAGCTGAGTGGCTCAGTTGGTTAAGAGTTGGCTTAAGAGTGTGAGCTCTGAACAACAGGGCCGCCAGTTTGATTCCCACATGGGCCAGTGATGCTGCACCCGAGCTGAGCTGTCACTGAGCTGCCAACAGGTGGCAGGATGGCTCAGCTGGTGAGAGCACGTGCTCCTAATGACAAGATTGCCTGTTTCATGGTGGGCTATGCCCACCTGCAACTAAGACTGAACTTCAGCACCTTGAGCTGAGCAGCCTCCCAGATAGCTCAGTGGGTAGGGCGTGTGCTCTTAACAACAAGGCTGCGGGTTTGACTCCTGCATGGGATGGTGGCTATGCCCACCCGCAACTAAGATTGAACACAGCACCTTGAGCTTAGAGGCCACGAGCTGCCGATGGGAAGACAGAGGGCGACTGGCGCCCTCCACAAAGAAGATTGAAGAACAACAACTTGGCTGGTCCCCTTCCTCAATCCCCCAACACTGTTCCCCTCCCCTAGTTCCCCAATAAAATATCTTTAAAAAAAATATATATATATACATATATTTATGTAAATATATATACATATATATACATATATATGTATATATGTGTATATATATATATATATATATATATCTGAATTGAAAGAAAACAAGACCCTTGCACATGCTGCTTACAAGAGATTCACTTGCATTCTAAAGTCTACACACAGCTTGAAAGTAAAGGAATTGAAAAAGACATTTCTTGACATTAGAAATCAAAAAACAAACAAACAAACAAACAAAATCTGGTGTAACAATAATTATAATAAAGTAGACTTTATAACAAGAGAGAAAGAAGGACCCAGTAATCCCACTTTGGGGCATTTATCTGAAGAAACTCAAAATGCTACCTTGAGGGGACGTGTGCATCCATATATGTTCATAGCAGCATTGTTTACAATGACCAAGATGTGGAGGCAGCCTGGCTGTCTGTCCATCAATGGGTTGGATGAGTGGATAAAGCGTAGGTGGTGTATATATACCATAGAATATTGCTTGGCCATGGGAGGGAATGGGTTCTTGCCATCTGTGAAGGTACGGATGGACCTAGAGTGTATTGTGCTGAGTGGAGTATATCAGGCAGAGAGAGCCAGACGCAATTTGTTTTTGTTTGTATGTGGAATCTAAGATCAAAATAAACAAAACAGAAACAAACAAAAAAACAAACTAAACAAGACAAAACAAAAAGGATACCTTGTTTAATGTCTAAAACTTTGTATTTGTTTCATTCATTTTTTTTCTTCTAGGATGATATCCTGTAAACAGTGGGTCCTCTAATAATATTACTTTTATTAATCAAATTTGTATACATTTTTAATAGCAACATTATATAAAAAAAGTCAATTGAATTGATTGTGGCAATAATATATTCATTTTATAAGAGGGAACTCAAATATCAAAAGACCTAAAGAATAAATTCACCTGAACAAGTTTCATTATTAAATTTTATAAATGATTTTCAAATTTATTAAATATATCAAGTGTTTACTGAAGAAAACGTATTCTGAAAAATTTGTACATTTAACTTTCAGTTATTCTTAAGGTTTTTAAACTTAGATAATTTATTCTCTTCTGTTAATTTTCTTAATAATTAAATATTTTATTTTCCAATTTGTAGTATCAAATTATGATCCAGAAAGTATTTTGAAAGTAAATCAATGACTTTTAAACAAAATCACCCAAGTTATATATCATTATCTGAAATCTAAAACAATGTTTATACACTATGTAAATAATTTAATAATAATTTATTATTTTAATAATAGAGTTACTATTTAATAGTCTTATCAAAATGCAACTTAATTATTTCTACAAGCACTATGGGGAAAATACACATAAATCACATGCACACATATACGTTAATATCATTTTGTAATATGTATACTAGTATAGTATAGTAGTATCATATATACACAGATGACAGATGTGTGTGTATATAGGTGGGGGAAGATGGGGATGCCATATAACCAGCTTTCATGTCACTAAAATTTAAAGTAAAGAATGGCTCTTTCTTATAATTTCAAGTATAAAATTATGCTAAGGGCTATTTTTTAAAATCTCCCACCTTCTGAAGTTCTTTAAGTTTAGGATTTTTGAGACATTTTAATAATGTAAGAATTCTACGTATTTACAAAAAAAACATTCTACTAAAAACATAGCATAAAATAGAAACTGTTTAAAAAGACTTTCTGTCTTATTTCCAAAGTCTGAAATATAATCTGGAGTATTTTCTACATTAGTCATTAGAATAAGCACTGCCTATTTTATTTAAAAGGTAAGCACTAATTTATTATATACTTTTGCCAGTCTTTCAGGAAATAAGCTGTTCAATTTCATGGCATGCGATCTGTGGTATTTTCTTCAGGGAAGCTTATAGTTATAGTACAACAAACCTGGCTTAGAGGTAACTTTATTCATTAGAACTAATATTTCTTCAAAGAGCTGTAAAGATTAGAAGATGAGAGAAAATGCTGATCTTCTTCTTTTGAAGGCTCCATTGAGTATTTATGTCAAGTGGTTTAAGTGTATTCTGAAAATCATTAAATGTCACCAAGACTGTTCAAAGACTGTTCAATTATATATTCCCAAATTATAATTTTCTATACTTTTCTACATAAAAAATGGTTACTGATACCTTGTGTTTTTACATGACAAATTTCTGGTTCATTAAAAAGATGAACTTAAAATTAAACATTGTCTAGGGGAATTATGTAAATCAACTTAGCAACTTTTATTTATATCATTGACTTTTATTTACATCTTTTTCCAGTTACCGAATATGAGCCTCTCTCCCTCCCTCCCTCTTTGAGCTATCACCACTTGTATAAAACTTATTTCCCATGAAATCCAAAAGTTATTGTGTAATTTATCCCCCATAATATTATTTCCTTGTGCAAATTTAAAATCTACTCACTACACTTCTGAAATAGACCCCAGGCATGGCTCCTACTCCTACTTGAAATACTTTACAACCTTGCATTAAGTTAAATATGATATTTTCTAAAGAAAGCATACTAGTATTTATGGAATATCTTTAATGCCAGTCTTTGTCATTTTTATTATTATTATCATCTTCTTCACTGTCATCAATCATTATCATTCATCA